>NC_046155.1:105760051-106025311 GCF_011064425.1 Rattus rattus
AGTTCTAGCCAGAGCAATCAGACAACAAAAGGAGGTCAAGGGGATACAGATCGAAAAGAAGAAGTCAAAATATCACTATTTGCAGATGATATGATAGTATATTTAAGTGATCCCAAAAGTTCCACCAGAGAACTACTAAAGCTGATAAACAACTTCAGCAAAGTGGCTGGGTATAAAATTAACTCAAATAAATCAGTAGCCTTCCTCTACACAAAAAGAGAAACAAGCCGAGAAAGAAATTAGGGAAACTACACCCTTCATAATAGACCCAAATAATATAAAGTACCTCAGTGTGACTTTAACCAAGCAAGTAAAAGATTTGTACAACAAGAACTTCAAGACTCTGAAGAAAGAAATTGAAGAAGACCTCAGAAGATGGAAAGATCTCCCATGCTCATGGATTGGCAGGATTAATATAGTAAAAATGGCCATTTTACCAAAAGCGATCTACAGATTCAATGCAATCCCCATCAAAATACCAATCCAATTCTTCAAAGAGTTAGACAGAACAATTTGCAAATTCATCTGAATAACAAAACCCAGGATAGCTAAAACTATCCTCAACAATAAAAGGACTTCAGGGGAATCACTATCCCTGAACTCAAGCAGTATTACAGAGCAATAGTGATAAAAACTGCATGGTATTGGTACAGAGACAGACAGATAGACCAATGGAATAGAATTGAAGACCCAGAAATGAACCCACACACCTATGGTCACTTGATTTTGACAAAGGAGCCCAAACCATCCAATGGAAAAAAGATAGCATTTTCAGCAAATGGTGCTGGTTCAACTGGAGGTCAACATGTAGAAGAATGCAGATCGATCCATGCTTATCACCCTGTACAAAGCTTAAGTCCAAGTGGATCAAGGACCTCCACATCAAACCAGACACACTCAAACTAATAGAAGAAAAAAACTAGGGAAGCATCTGAAACAAATGGGCACTGAAAAAAATTTACTGAACAAAACACTAATGGCTTATGCTCTAAGATCAAGAATCGACAAATGGGAACTCATAAAACTACAAAGCTTCTGTAAGGCAAAGGACACTGTGGTCAGGACAAAACGGCAACCAACAGATTGGGAAAAGATCTTTACCAATCCTACAACAGATAGAGGCCTTATATCCAAAATATACAAAGAACTCAAAAAGTTAGCCCGCAGGGAGACAAATAACCCTATTAAAAAATGGGGTTCAGAGCTAAACAAAGAATTCACAGCTGAGGAATGCCGAATGGCTGAGAAACACCTAAAGAAATGTTCAACATCTTTAGTCATCAGGGAAATGCAAATCAAAACAACCCTGAGATTTCACCTCACACCAGTGAGAATGGCTAAGATCAAAAACTCAGGTGACAGCAAATGCTGGCGAGGATGCGGAGAAAGAGGAACACTCCTCCATTGTTGGTGGGGTTGCAGACTGGTACAACCATTCTGGAAATCAGTCTGGAGGTTTCTCAGAAAATTGGACATTGAACTGCCTGAGGATCCAGCTATACCTCTCTTGGGCATATACCCAAAAGATGCCCCAACATATAAAAAAAAGACACGTGCTCCACTATGTTCATCGCAGCCTTATTTATAATAGCCAGAAGCTGGAAAGAACCCAGATGCCCTTCAACAGAGGAATGGATACAGAAAATGTGGTACATCTACACAATGGAATATTACTCAGCTATCAAAAAACAACGAGTTTATGAAATTTGTAGGCAAATGGTTGGAACTGGAAAATATCATCCTGAGTGAGCTAACCCAATCACAGAAAGACATACATGGTATGCACTCACTGATAAGTGGCTATTAGCCCAAATGCTTGAATTACCCTAGTTGCCTAGAACAAATGAAACTCAAGACGGATGATCAAAATGTGAAGGCTTCACTCCTTCTTTAAAAGGGGAACAAGAATACCCTTGGCAGGGAAGAGAGAGGCAAAGATTAAAACAGAGACTGAAGGAACACCCATTCAGAGCCTGCCCCACATGTGGCCCATACATATAGAGCCACCCAATTAGACAAGATGGATGAAGCAAAGAAGTGCAGACCGACAGGAGCCGGATGTAGATCGATCCTGAGAGACACAGCCAGAATACAGCAAATACAGAGGCGAATGCCAGCAGCAAACCACTGAACTGAGAACGGACCCCCGTTGAAGGAATCAGAGAATGAACTGGAAGAGCTTGAAGGGGCTTGAGACCCCATATGTACAACAATGCCAAGCAACCAGAGCTTCCAGGGACTAAGCCACTACCTAAAGACTATACATGGACTGACCCTGGACTCTGACCTCGTAGGTAGCAATGAATATCCTAGTAAGAGCACCAGTGGAAGGGGGAAGCCCTGGGTCCTGAAGACTGAACCCCCAGTGAACTAGACTGTCGGGGGAGGGCGGCAATGGGGGAGGGTGGGGAGGGGAACACCCATAAGGAAGGGGGGAGGGAAGGATGTTTGCCCGAAAACCGAAAGGGAATAACACTAAATGTACATAAGAAATACTCAAGTTAATAAAAAAAAAAGAAATAAATAAAAAAAAAAAGAAAATATACCAGTTCTTCACTTGTCACTTACTGTGTGAAATCAAGCTCATCAGGGCTCAGGGAGGGAATGCGTCTGTTCACTTCCTGCTTTATCCCAGAGGGCTGAGGAGATGGCTCATACGTGCTGGGTAAATCATGAAGACTTGAGTTCAGATCTCTATCACCCATGTAGAAACTAGGCATGGTACATGCACATGTAACTGTGATATACGATGTAACTGTGATGTACGATGCTGGGGCTGGGGGAAGGACAGTTGGTTGCTAGAACTCACTGAGTCAAGCTGAAGCCATGAGCTCAAAAAAAAAAAAAAAAAGATGTGAACAGCAACTGAGGAAGATATATACACAAATAACACACACACACACACACACACACTTAAAATTTCTTATGCTGATGCTGTCTAATAACCAGTATGGATTTGCAAAACATGTTTAAACCTGGAGTACTTGTGCAAACTAAGTCAAGTTGCAAGCTCTCACTTCTGATAGTGATTGTCAATATTAAAAAAGTTATTCTCCCCCCTCTCTCTAATATATATATATGCATATATATGTATATATATGTGTGTACATATATGTTAAACATCCATATGCATTAATTATATTAAACTTTTTTGGGTTATTTTATGTGCTATATGTTTTGCCTGCTTGTATGTCCGTGTACCTCATGTATGCTGTGCCCATGGAGGCTAGGAGAGGGCATCAGATCCCTTGGGACCGGAGTAAACAGATGGTTGTGAGGGTTCCTGTGAGTGTTGGGAATTGAACCATGTCCACTGGGAGAGCTGCCGGTGCCATCTCTTCACCCCATTAATTAATATTTTACAAATAGGTGTATGATTCCATGTTTCTGGTTCTTTGGAAGTCATTTCTTTTATATTTAACTATATGAATTATAGTTTTGATTATTCTAGAAGTAATTTAAATACTCAGCTAGTTGTTTGTACCCTTACTTTTTCAGAATTAGAATACCACTGAGATCCTTACTATGTAGGAATCTTTGATGCAAATCTGATTTTCTTAGAATCTGCCAGATTGCTTATTACAAAGAATTGGGCTAATTTTTGTGTCTCTGAACAGGTTCTGAGTGTTCACACTATCTGCTTGTCTACAATAATCTTTGCATTTTAAAAAAGATTTATTTATTTTATGTATGTGAGTACACTGTCACTGTCTTCAGACACACCAGAAGAGGGCATTGGATCCCATTACAGATGATTGTGAGCCACCACGTGGTTGCTGGGAATTGAACTGAGGACCTCTGGGAGAGCAGTCAGTGCTCTTAACCACTGAGCTATCTCTCCAGCCCAATCACTTCATTTTCAACTTCATTAATTTTATTAGTGAAAACTGAATTCCCATTTTAAAAGTTCCATGAACTATCCAGAAAAGATTTTATTTTTATATTTTAATTTTCTATTTGTGTTTTTGTAGATGTCCCAGAATTAGCTATGTAAAACTGTATGTCTGTTTTTTGTGGGAGACATAAATTCAGTTTTTTTTAAAACTGATTTATAAAGTGTCTCCTTTTGAAGGAACTATTTTTGTTTTATTATAATTGTTAGATGTGGTACTTTCAGACTTGTTTTTTTAATGTAGCAGAAGTTAATATTATATAGTAGATGTGTGGTGTTTTGTTATATTTAGCTTAGTTACTATTGAGATTATCAAATCTTAATCTAATCCAATTTTCATCTATACCTTTATTCCCTTATACTTTAATATATATAATCCATGTCTCTAAAATTTCATTCATTTATTTATTTATTTTTAAATATTTTATTTATTTATTGTAGGTATATGAATATACTATAGTTGTCTTCAGACACACCAGAAGAGAGCATCAGATCCCATTACAGATGGTTGTGAGCCACCATGTGGTTGCTGGTACTTAAACTCAGGACCTCTGGAAGAGCAGTCAGTGCTCTTAACCGCTGAGCCATCTCTCCAACCTAAAATTTCATTTATATATGTGGTATAAAATACCCAAGGTCACACTATCACATAAAGTTAATAAAAAAACCTCTGTATTTTCAATGTCTTTTAGCCCAACTCCTTATATACTTCACCTGTATGAAAAACTCTTTGCAATTAGAATATGCGGCCTACAAGATGGCCCAGTAGTAGGTAAAAACATTTTCTGTGCAAGCCCAGTGTCCTGAGCTCAGTCCCTGGACCTCACACCAGCATCCTCAATTATCCTCCCTGCTACACTTGGACCACGGCATGTGTGCATCCTCCCTCACCTGTGAGCATGTGCTAGTGAACACACCCCCACACACATGCATGCACGTGTGCGAACGTACACACTTTCAAAACAGAAAGGGTGTGTAGTGCAGGGGAATGATTGCTGAGCATTTGTGTGAAGTTTGGAGAGCTTGCTAAGTTTCTAACCGTTTTCTCTCCTGAGGTTTGGTTTGTGCAATTCTCAGTCAGCTCTAAATTGGATGTAGGAAAGTGCTGAGCACACACCAGGGCATGGGTACTCGCCCTGTCTCCCAGCTTCCCAAAGCCTGACTTTTTCGTGGATTGTGACCCATGGTTCCCTTTGTCATACATTTTCAGAAGGCAAACTGGCAATCAAATTCTGTGGTAATTGTTTCCTTCTGTATGGATGTTTCCTCCCCAAACTGCTTGGCAAGGATAATGTTGGCTTCTAAAAGTATAAATGGGCCAGAAATTAGATGCCAAACACGTGGCCATAGTGGCCCTCCAGCTCCCATTTTCCAGAGTAGTCCTAACTTCAGGTGTCTTACCTTATTGGCCGTAATAATCCGAGTGCCTTAAAACAGGATCCTTTAAACTGCATTTTACAAATCATCTCTAACTGCCGAAAGCACAGACATCCTTTGTCAGACTCTGTGAGGTCAGTTTTGGGCTTTTCTGTAGTTGAATGATAGGGTGTAGCACGACAAAAACCAGTCCTATTTTAGACATACTAAATTAGAAGGAACTGACCCCACATCCCAGATCTCTGAGGAAATCTGGGCACTTATTTCTTTCTCTGAAGCTATTCCCTGGAGTATGTCTGTAGTCACTTGAATGAATTGCATTTCGACATGTACTAGGTGCTGGAAACGCAGCCGTGCCTGGCATAGACTCTGCTTTCAGGGTCTGTCATGGGGAGGTGGGCTGTGGATATGCAGAGAACTACTACAGTTTTCATATAGCAGTCTCCCAGTGGAGCATCCAGAGTGATCCTGCTTTGCTATATAATCCATCACCAGAGTGAGTACAGTAATCCTTTCTCATTTATTTATTTATTTATTTATTTATTTATTTATTTATTTATTTATTTATTTATTTATTTATAGTATAGTCCATTACTGTGTCCAACTAACCCAGGCCAACCTTTGCCACGTGTTTCTTTATAATTCCATGACTGTGGTAATGTTCCACAGGGGATGGCTCATGCTATGTTACCTGGGATGGCTACTTTGGATTTGGAGGACGAGGACCCAGGATGGCTTTACTCACAAGTCTGTCACTGCAGTGAGAGGGCTGGTGGCAGTTGGAGCTGTCTCCACAGGGTAGCTGGCCTTTGATGCAAGGTGATTGGGCCCTGGAGAGGAAGAACAGGAGCTGTCTTAAGCCTCAGACCCAGCATTGGCACAGTCGCTTCCATGGCGTTCTAGGGATAGCAGTGACCAGGCCAGCCCAGGGAGAGGAGCGGAATCTCCTAAGTGAATGGGAGGAGTTTGGAGTAGCCATCTGTGCTGTGTAATACTGATTCAAAAGGAAACAAGTATGTTTGAAAAGATGAAGAGGCGGGCGGGTCTCGTTAGTGTTGGTCACTGGTGAGGGCTGTCTGTTTAATCAGTTGTATTCGTGTGTGAGCTTTGTATGCCAGGCTCAATAGACTGTACCCAGCTCTGTGGGCCTCTCTTCCTACCGCTGTAGGTCAGTATGGAGATGCTGCTGTTGCCATGTTTTCATGGTGAGGTAGGAGCAAGCCTCCAGTCAAGGAGTTCACTGTGACATCTACTCTCCTTACTGAGGTCTCCCCCTCTCTTCCGTTCCAGGCACTAAAACGGCTGCAGATTTTAGTGATGGTACCTGTGAGTCCGGGCTGTCTCCTCCATCCTCCTGCTTGAACTCCATGCCTGTGCTCCATCTCATCGAGGACCTGAGACTGGCCTTGGAGATGTTGGCACTTCCTCAGGAAAGAGAAGCCCTCCTCAGCCAGATCCCTGGCCCAACAGCTGCCTACATAAAGGAGTGGTTTGAGGACAGCTTGGTGAGTTGGACCATGGCCTGATAAAGGGAATTGTGGGACATTAACTATGCAGCAATAGAATGGCACCAATGGCCAGAGCTGAGGACTTCTCTCTGCCTCTCCCAGCCCTGTCTTGCTTCCCATATAACTCTGGGCACATCCCATGGAGTAGTCCTCGGCAGGAGTAGAAAGCCTAGTCAAGATATTTAAGCTACTCATTCTGCCTTCTTGTGGTCTTCAATAACTCTCTTCTGAGGTGAGAAATCCAGGGTCAGATACACGATCCTTGAATTATATGTGTGTGTGTGACTTGCTGGACTCACTGAGTGGAGTCTTAAACCACAACCTAAAGCCTGCTGGCCTCATTAGTTTCTTTGTTTTTGCCCATGATTCTTGCCCTACAATTGTATTGTGTGTGTGTGTGTGTGTGTGTGTGTGTGTGTGTGTGTGTGTGTGTGTGTGTGATTTCTCTTGGTTAGGCCTGGGGACTTGCTGGGCTGTAGGGGAAGGGAATGAAGGATTAATCTGCAAACTTGCTATAGCTTTAGTTTATCATGTCAAGAGATGGAGAATTCATATTATCTGGGAATGGGTAAGAGGTGGAGCTAAGTTGGGATGTGGCTATTGGAGGGCTAGAGAGGCAGAGTATGCTAGGAAGCCAGACAAAGGATGAGGGGGAATGAAAGAGGGGTGCACTAGTGTGGCCACCTAAGCTAAAATTAAGGTTGAAGGCTGGGGTACAGTTTTCTAATACAGGACTCTAAAGCTAGAGCCCTGAAGATCTGTTCAAAATTAGAAAATGTGCAGGGACAGGGACAGGGACAGGGACATCAAATTGGGAGGGAGAGGTTGATGTTGGAAGTTGAGACATCCTTATCCATAAATTATGTCATTTGTGATTAAACAGCCTCCATCCCAGATGTCCTAGCCTCCTTTTTGTTCTAGAGGGATATGTCAGTGTATCTCATCCCATGCTGTCCTCAACAATGAACAGTCTCTCATTTTCATTGCATGGGTTATTCAATATTTTCATTATATAGGCTCCCTGCCTGGTGCCTTTGTCACGTACCCGTGTCAGGGTTGTAGGCAGTATAACGGTCTCCCAAAGATACCTTTGTAGCAATGACCAGAACCTGTGAGTATGTTTGTGACCTTGAACATGAAGGGGAAGTAAGATAGAAAACAGTTTCAAATGAACTGATCTTAAAATAGGGCATGTAGTTTGGACTGTCTAAGCGGCCCTATGTAACCACAAGAGTCCTTGTAAACACATCTCTTTCTGTTTTCTGAGTTCTTTCATGTTTCTCCAGAGCCGTATTTTTGCTGGCTCCCTTACAGTTCTGTCCAGAACCTTACCAGCACATGACCAGGAGAGTCATTGACAGTTCTTTCTTAGCAGAAGTCCTGTCTGACCATAGCTCAGCCGTTTCTTGTCTGTGTTCTTCACTGTGCAGTTTACAGTGAGCATGTGTCCCTTGGTCAGTTATATGAATGTGCCTCCGTTTACGCGACAGTCTTTCTAATACTGACATTTAGATTATTTTAAGTCTCTCACCATATGGGGCATTGCTGTTGTGACTATCCTTTTCTGGCTCTAGGATTTTCTAGAAGTCTTAATTGCAGAGATCAACTAGGGTCATCATTTAAAATCTACAATGTCCAGTTAAACTTGATTTCAGATAAGCAGTGAGTAAGGATGGTCAGGTATGCCGTAAGCAGCTGGCTAACCTGGCAACCTGTAATCCAAAAATGTTAATATGTTTAAGCCTTTGACACAATTTTCCAAATCTCTTTTCAAAAGAATTTCTTGGTCTTTAATTTCATTGGCTGAGTTTGAAGCGAGTCTTTTCCATGTTATCCTGAGGTCAGAAATAATCACCAAGATTGAAAGGTGGTTTTAGCAGTTTCATAAGGGGAAAAGGTTCACTGCTGTTTTGGGTACATTTCTTTACTGAGAAGGCTAAACTTTTTGAAATTAGTTTATTAGTATTCTCTATAGTTTCCAAGCTTTTAATTTCATATCCTGCATGAAAAACATTTCACGTATATACATGGTCACATATGAATTATTTTACTAATATAGGTAAAGTATGAAGGTAAGATGTTCAATTGGAGGATTTGAAAGGATAAGGCCAAAAAATAATCCTCTGTGTTCTTCCCCTACACCGAGATGCCGCCTTAACCCCTGGGCATGTCTGTTCTGCCCTCTGTTCATATCTTGCACTCATTTTTCTTTTGGTGTTTTGGTTTTCCATAATGAAATGATCTTTTATTTTACTCCAGTGTGTACTTTCCTAAGTGCTATGCTCTTCAAGCCATGGGGTTTTAGAAAATGGTGGCTAACGCTATCACTCAACTCTGGGTCTCTTCTCTTCCTTGTAGCCCTACAAAGGCCTGACTTAACCTCACATCGATTAGCGAGGCGCCTGTTTCTCCATGTACTAGGTTTGAGTGCTATGTTACAGTTCACTCAGATTCATCGGCATTTTTAATGTGTGACATGAAAAACACTCATTAACTTTTAAAATATTTTGGGGAAATATATTAAAAATAATTGTATTCCCAATTCAGTTGATGTGGTACTTGGGGAAACAGCTTGTGTTCAGGTTTGCACAGATGTTAGGAGCAGATTATTTACAGTGACTGCAGGAATCCACTGCCTAAGAAAAATTTCCCCAAACGCTATTGCGTTCATAAATCTTTTAGAGTAATTATTCCCATCAACCACCTCTGAATGGTGTCCTTTTTGGGGGTCAGAAGTTCACATAAACATTTCAAGAAGCCAGAGCTGCATGTTAGGGTTTGATTCTGAGCAGAAAAGGCCGGTCTGCTTTTCAGGTCTGGCTGACCTAAGGTCAGTTTACATTCTACACACATTCCACACTAGCTCTTCTCTGTACAGCCACTAAGTACAGAGCAGCCAGCAGGTCACTAGCTGTTCCAGAGTGGTCCTTGTGGCGAAAGACTGTGGTCTATTTGGATAGGAGTTTGTGAAAAAATAAGAGATTTCAGATCACACATTAAACTATGTTGATTTGTTAAAGTTTAAAAAGCTTTGCTTTAATCACCAAGACTCCACTTGATTTTAATTTAAAATTCCTTTTTGTTTTAGACACGGTCTTTGTTTTCCTGCCTGGCCTGGGGGACTTTCTATGTAGACCAGGCTAGTCTTGAACTCATAAAAGTCTTCCTGCCTCTGCCTCCTGAAAGCTGGGACTAAAGGCATGCGTCATCATACTTTTCTTTTTTTAAAGACTCTGAGGTAGATTAGGATTAGTGTTGGAACGAGAGACACAGTTTGAGGGACAAGCCAGGATGGACCTGCACCTCCTGCTCAACACAGACTGTGCATTGTATGTGTTCCATTCCCTCCCACAGACAGTCTGGCTTTGTCACATACCTCAAAGTTCCTGTTTTGTTGAAATGTTAGCCTGACTCTGTCCAGCTCTGCCATACAACATCACTATCTGCTGGGGTACTTTCTCCAACAAAGCAGTGTCAACAGTAGGGTTTAGATCACTAGAAACCTGTGGAGAGGCTGGGCATGCCCATGTGAAAACACTGGCTACAGATGACCTCGGAGCCTCTGGTTTCTCTCATCTTTCTGTCCTCCATCTCCCGGGACTGAATTTTCCTCAGGTGTGTCCTTTAATGGCTAACAAAGCTCTGGCATGTACCTTCCCTCAGGAATACAGCTCTGTCCAGGGTTGATCAGCATCTTTTGACCGGTATGTCCATCTTAATTTATTTTTAATTATGGGGAGAAATGTTTTTCTGAAATCCTCCAGCATATTTCCCATTGGTCTGTGGCCAAGATGATTCTAAAGCATCAGAGGAGTCTGGGAAGGAAAAGTAGGGCATTAGACCAAGGACAAGTTGGGTACCCCCCATGAAGACATCCAACATTGCAGATTTGGAGAATTTTGAATTTTAGAGTTTTTGAAATTTTATTTTACATTTCTTGATTAGGTATGCTTAGCCAGTAGATTCTATGTAAATGATAATAATACCTTTAAAATAAAAAACTAATATTTTGCCAGTCCAAAGCATTTCAGACCAGCAAAGTTTACTTGACATTGACTTCAGTTTGTCATAAGTAGTCCGAGGTGAGCTGGGGCCTAGCTTGCAGAAGGTAGCTGCTGTCAGCAAAGAAAAGAGTTGAGGGAAAGAATGGCCGCTAGGAAGACATCACAAAAGGTCTGTGGCAAGTATGTCTGTGTGTATATATCTATGTGTATGTGTTTATTCTTGTTATCTTACGAGTAATTTCTACGCTTTCGTTTTATATTTTATTTTTGATATAGGCTCTTAGTAGGTGTGTACCTAGGTTTAGGTGATGCTGGGTGTCAAACTCAGGACCTGGAACATACTAGCAAACACTTTATCAGCTGAACTACAGTCCTCTCACTCTCCTTTGTTAAAAAAACAAGACGAAACCTCTTTCCCAAAGCAAAGAGTCTCATTGACTTGTTAAATAATGTTAGAGCTAAATCCTCCAGGAGCATAAAAATACTAGGTGCCAATGAAATAGAAATGTAAAACTTTAAAACAATTATATTTCTTTGTGTGTGTGTACCTGCTCATGTGTGAGAGTGTGTGCATGCCATAGCATGTATTGTGTGTGTGTACCTGTTCATGTGTGAGAGTATGTGCATGCCATAGCATGCATGTGGAGGTCAGGGAACAACCATGGATGCTGGTTTTCACCTTCTGCCTTGTTGGTAAGACAGTCTTTCTTGTTCGTTACTCGCTGATAGTCCAGGAACTCCCAGCCCATAATATAACAAGGGATTCTCCTGTTTCTCCTGCCTCCATTCTTACCATAGACATACCGTGATTACAGATGCTTCCCACATCTGGCGTTTTCGTGGGTTCTGGTGGTCTGAACTCAGGTCATCGTCTTGCACACACAGAAAGTGCTTTCCTTCATTGAGCTATCTCCCTAGTCCAAACACAGAACTTCTCACAGAGCTGTGGATTAGCTGCCTTTATGTTATAGGACCCCTGCTAAGACTCACTGTGGTCTGGCCAGAGAGGAAGTGTTGTGTCATGAGAAGTTTGGTCTCCTGCTGCTGGTATTCTCCAACAGTGCTGAAGTGTTAGACACCATAGGGTCCCTAAGATAAAGGGGCTTGGTAGAAATGTAGCACTGGGAGTGGGGGCATGACTACTGATTAGAATAGGACAAATTGACTAGTACAGGCCTGCCTTTCCTTTATGTCTTAGAGGAGAGGGCACTCCTGGGCCTGCTGCATCAGAGTGGATAGCTGGGTGTGTTTGAGCACAGGGCTTGTTCCTGCAGGGCTGAGACACTGCTGTAGCAACATAGCCAGCAAGAATCCTGTTGGTCATATTCTGCCAAGATTACCTCAAAGAGCAACAGACCTGCCCACGATTAATCACTGCTGAGCTATAAATTTCTAGAGCTCTGTGGCCTAGACCCTTGCCTTGCCCCTTGGCAATGCATAGGATAAGAAGTGGGCTCCAGACTTGGATGGGCATATGTAGGGCTCTCTGATCTAAGGTCAGTGAAACAAGGAGCAAGAGATTGGGATTTCCTTGGAGAGTGGATTTACAAGGCCTTTGTACAATTTCTCAGAGTCTAGGGCATGCTGAGGTTGCCTGCAAAGGGGATTCAGTGAGGGGCTTCGGTCCTGTCTTGTAGGCAGCAGAAATGTTAACCTGGGAGATAGGTCTCTCATCCTGTATGTCTGGTGGGCGGTATGATGCTGGGGTAGGTGCTCACCGAGGATGCAGCCAGAAACCCCTGAAAGCCTGGAGCAGTCTGTCTTGTGATTGAAATGGAGGTGATTTCGAGATAGGGCAACTTCCTTTTCTTTGTGCTGTGGTGAGGTGCATATTGATGCTGTTCAGGAGGGTAGAGATAAAGAGTTCCTGAACCTCACCAGACAGTTCTGAAGCCAAGAAAGGAGAGAGATGTTTCTTAGAGGCCTGACAGGTAGCACAGGCAAGAAGGGCTTGGTGCTACTAGGTGTGCTTCTGAGACTTGTGGCTGCACCTCAACAGGACTTTCATGTGGTCTGCAAGGGGCGTGTCGACTTTTCCACACTTGCTTGGTTGGCAGGGTAGTTTTCTTGATGTGGTCAGCTTGGCTGTGTGTGGAGCCTTCTAAAGAGATTAGCCATGCAGAGTGGAATGTTCAACTAGGGGTAGAGACCCGTTTACTAGTGTAGAACTGATGTGAACCCCAGAGCAAGTAGTGTTCAGATAAAGCAGCTCTGGGTGTTCCTCCACCATTCTGGTACACACACCCCTCTTCTGCCAGCAGCTGGTATATCCTGCTGGTTGATACTGTGGATATGGGCCAAGGAGATCCTTGGTGAAAGTTCAAGATGAAGTCAGAGAAGGGGCAGGGGAGCCCAGCAACAGCAAAGCGAGGGCAAGTCAAGGCAGGATTGTAGGATGTGAGCCAGTGGTTGGCAGAGACGCTTGCTCCAAGAGACGGCGTTCTCTTTGGAACTGGAGACATGCACACCCCCAGGCCCCACCCTGGGAACCCAAGCTTTCCTTTGCAATTCAGCAGCTGTCCAGGTCGTTCAGCCTAGGCACCTGAAAGCTAGCTGAACCAAAGCAAGGTGGTTAGGAGGTAGAAACGTTTAAAAGGCCAGTGCTAGGCTCTCTTCTGTTCTCTGAGACTCAGTTTCCTACTGGAAATATCAGCTTAGTTTTGGTAACAAGATATGACCTAGATAGATATAGCCCATCTTTCCCCCCCCCCCTTCCTCTCTTTCTTCCTTTCCTATATGCATGTATACATGTATGTATGTATGTATGTACGTATGTATGTATGTATGTATGTATGTATTATGGAAAAGGGTTTCATGTCCAGGCTGGACCTTTACCTCACTGCACAGCTGTGAATTAGCTTAAAGTTTTGATTTTCATGCTTCTACCTCTTTAGTGCTAGGGCTAGACTCATGTCACCATTCCATGGTGGGGATGCCAGGCTTTGTGTATGGAGAACACTTTACTAACTGAGCTGTATCTCTAGCCCTGTAGGTAAGCATTTTGTCCAGTGTTTACTCTGGGGACTGGAGCAGCAGGCCTCCCTTAAAATACCAGCCTTGATCTTAGTCTACATGTCTTAATTTTCAAAATGGAGAGAGTTTAGGGAGCCTCAGCTGAGGCCTGCGTCTTGAGAACTGTGTGAAGACCTGTCTCGTGTGGGCAGCCTCAGCTGTACATTCTGGGAGGTTCCCTGTGTGCACCTCTCATAAGCGAGTCAATGCAGGCCCCTCGCATAGCTTTTGAGCTAGTCTTCAACAAAGAAAGAGGAAAACCTTGGCGGGGCCTGGCTTGTCACAGGTGGTGGCTCCTTCCGTGGCAGCTCCTCATACAAAGCTGTTTTTCTCCTTGCCCCATTCACTTTGCAGTTCTTCACTTGGCCAAAGAAGCAAATCTGTTTTCCATATTGGAAAACAGGAGAGGTAGGAAAGAAAGCTGTCTCCTGGATGACAAAACACGTGAGCTTGGGTTCCTCTTGCCGGGTGGGGGTGGGGGTCCATTTCTGTCACTGTTCTCCAGCCTCCAGCAGGACCAAAGTACCGGGCTGGGTTGTTTATATTGAACATTTTTACATTGTTTTGTACGCTGTACAAAACTACAGGCTAGAGATTGGTAGGAAAACCTTTCCTTTGGGATTTAAAAAGAGAAGATTGATTGAGATGCCACTCAGTGGCTAATGGCTTCATAGTAGTGTGCATACAGGAGGCCTTGGGCTTGGTTGTCAGTGTATGTGTACACACACACACACACACACACACACACACACACACACACACACACACGGGTTGGAGGATACTTAGTTTTGTAGAACAAAAAAGGCACAGCATATGTGAGCTAATTTCCAGTATGTTTCCTTTCTCTCCAATGGCAGGAATAGTGCGTGCCATAGAGTGAGCTCTCAGAAACAAGGAGAGATCAGTCTCCTCCTGCCCGTTCGGTGGCCAGGCCCAGGTGGACGTGTGCTGTGGTGCTACTTTATCCATGTGCAGTACCTCAAGAAGCCAGTAGGTGGCAGGCAGGGACAAAAGCTAGAATGTCTAAAGGCCAAGGACTAGGAATCAGGTAGTAGGTTTTATAAGAGAAAATAGTTTGAATTTTTTTCTTTACTTTCTTCTTCCTGTGAGGCTGCCGAGTAGTGCATTTGGGTCAGTCAAAAGCAAGAGTCATTTCTCATTTTCTTTAGGAAACATTGGACAAATAGCTGGCAGGGAAGGGTCCATTTGTGGAGCTGGGAAGGAGAGAAGGGCTGCTGAGGCCTGAACCTAGGAGCATAGGTTTGACCTTTCCTTTGTTAGTGGCAAGAAAACCTCTCCAGGCTCCTGGACCCTTTTGCCATGGCCCAGGAGGATGGTGCTTCACATTCCAGGAGGCATTTCCTGGGCCACATGGTGTCTGTCTGCGCTGCCCTAGAAACACTCCTCGTGCCTTGGGGGCTTATGAACACAACTTTTCCTGGCATAGCAGCTAACATTTGTGGGTCTCTCAGTTACTGCAGATTTAACAGTATTACTTTTTTCCCCCCTTGGGTTTTTATTGCTTCCCCCACCTCCCTAACTAAGCAAGTAAATTCTAGCAATCTGGATCCTTTCAGGACCTGACCAAAGAGAGTATTCCAGCCCGAGGGAACCAGTGTTTATAGATGGCCAAGAATGTACAAACACTGGTGAAATGGCAAATAAATCTTTCCCTCTGAATTTCCTGCTTCAGGCCCAGGGGACGTGGTAGGGGGTGTTGCCAGATTAGCATGACTTGAGGTCTAAGCATGTAGACACCCACTTAGCCTCAACCCGCAAAGAGGGCCTGTGAGATAGACTGCCCAGAGCCTTCTGCCCCTTCAGCACTGCTGTGGCTAGCCACAGGATGCATTCTCCCAGTTCTAACTTCTTTGAGGAACTTCTGAAAGTGGGTTCCTTATTTTGTACTTCTTCAGGTGTGGTCCTGGGACCAGCCATGTGAGTATCTCCCTGGAAGCTTCTTAGCAACGTGCAATTAGATCCAGGTTCCATTTCTACCCTGCTGGTCCGACTTGGCATTTTCATTACAAGCCCCTCCAACCCAGGAACTCATTAGAGATGGGGAAGCTTAGCACTATCCCACTGGCTTGTGAACTTTGCCCAGTATTTGGCCTATTGCCTGTTTATTATGCCCCTGGATCAGCTAAGAATGATTTTTTTTACATTTTAATAACTGAAGAAAAATCACAAGAGTATTTTATGATGTGGAAATGATAAAAAAAAATCAATTTTCTGCACTTATAAATGAGGTTTTACCGGCTCAGCCACAGTTTAGTTTAGCATTGGCTGCGACTACTTTCATGCTACAGATAGCAGTCAAGTATGACAGAATTTGTCTCTTGTCCTGATGCCCCCTGCACCTCCATGAAGGAGCAGTACGGTACAGACATGAATGCACCCCCCACCTCACTGAAATATCAAGGGCAAGCTAAGCCCAAACTCAGGCCAGCTAAGCCAGGCTGTTCCCGTGTGTGTGTGTGTGTGTGTGTGTGTGTGTGTGTGTGTGTGTGTGTGTGTGTGTGACAGAGAGAGAGAGAGAGAGAGAGAGAGAGAGAGAGAGAGAGAGAGAGAATGTTTGATACTATGATAAAAACCAGCTTTAGACTCATAGAGAGCCATGGGGAGTTGATGCTTTGTATATATATTATGAATGTTATGAATGCATTTATGGGCTTATCTGATTTATTGAAATCTGTAGACTACCAAAAAGGCACCCCTGACCAGGATGGCCTTTGGGGTGGGTGTGGCATAGTTGTGTTCACCTGCAGTACTGTGAGGGAGCTCTAGCTGAGCTCCTGGGGGTTCCTGGAGTTGTAGGTACCTAAAGTTCCTATGTTCAACTATCTCAGATATCCCCAGTCCTGTCCTTCCTGTCAGCCGCGCGTGCATGCTCTGCTCCAGATCCTTTGGGGTGTGATTTTGTGGATTCAGGGGCTCAAGTGCAATAAATAAAACATGCCTTGGTGTGTTCCATGAAACAGTTAGATGCGGGCAAGAGCTGCTGTTTTCAGACATCTAAAAGTGCCAAAAGTTTAGCCGAGCTCCCCGGCTTCTCTCCCTCTCCTTTCCTCTCCACCAGCCCTGGGCCATCAGACACCAGTTGAGTTACTAGGCAAAGAGGCCATTACACCCTTATTTTTTTCTAAGTAGAATATTAGTTTTTGCTAGTCTCTCTGTTTTGAGCCTCATTCTTTCATTCTGAGAATGCTCAAACCCTTTCTGTGTAACAAGAATTTAACTAGGCATGAAAGTTAAAAGAAATTAGAAATAAGATACACTTCGCACAGTCTGGGTCTGGTGCAGTGGAACCTTGTCAGCTGTGGTTTGCCGTGGACTGGAAGTCCCTAGGGTCTGGGGAGGAGCACTCTAGTCAGCGATGGGAGGCTGGGATGTATTGGGAAGGAGTTGAGGAAGAGTAGTCAGGGGATGCTCTCCGTCCTGCTGCATCTGAGCCACGTCTCCCAGGAGCTAAGTTAGTGGTTAATGAGAAGTAGCTTCTTACAGCTTCATTCCTGACTTTCTTCTAGCAAAAGTAAAGGCAGGCACTAAGCCCCTCTGTGGGAAGCACAAGTTTCCCTTATCCTCAGGGAGTGGGATATCACTCCAAATCAGCTCCCTAGCCTCTGCACACCTTTATTATTACGTACCGTGAAAGATAAGTCTTTATCTACTCTGGGCAGGGAGTTCATTTCATTTGTCTTGGTGCAGAGCAAGTGTTAGCTTACCTTCTTCATTTGACTTTGCCAGGTTCCTAGACTCTGTGTGTGTGTGTGTGTGTGTGTTATATACATACACATACACACACACACATATATATACATACACATACACACACACATATATATATATATACATACACATATATATCGCCTCCCTATCTCTGTATTCTTCACACATTGTACTGAGGTCCAGTCGAAGAAAACAACATTGGGTGAGGATGGTGGCTCTTAGGCCACACTGGGACTAGACCAGGGTAAGGGGAGGGATCCAGAGATCACAGCAGGGCAGTTGGCAGGGCAGTAAGCCTGCTTTTTCCTTCTGCCCTCTGATCTGGGTGTGTCTGCAGGAATTTGCTCCTCCCTTCATGCCAGCTGCCTGCTAGAGCCTTCCTCCCCTGGCCTCTGATCTGTGGCTTTGCTGCTAGCCTTATTTGTGCCCTGTTTTTCTGGCTTGGCTTGTGTGCAGTAGTGAACATTAATGTCATGTTGAGGGGCTGTTGGCGCTCAGTGGAGTCTTTGCTTTATGCTGGGATTTCCAGGAAAGATACCGGAAGGCCTTAGCAGTCACATGATATGCGTCTGCAAGTCATTCACGACAGAGAGCTGAGTACAGAGCCTTTGCATGTAACCACCATTCCCACTACACCCACATCAAAGATCACTTTCATAATCTGTCATAGCCAAAGGCCACACATTAAGGGTTGGGCAAGGGAGAAAAGCTGTGTTAAGGGGAGCTCTCAAAGAAGATGTTAAAGTATGAGGAAAGGAGGTGTGGCATCTGGAGAGTCTTAAAGGGGCACCCTGGAGAGCCAGCATGTGACCACTCCGAGCTTTCCTGGGCTAACTTCTTACCTGCAGCCACTCCCCAAGTCTCTATCTCCCTGCTCTCTAAAGCAGGTCCTACAGAAGTGAAGATAGCCAGGAGGCAGTGGGGGGGGGAAGTTACTGAAACAGTAATCCCTGGGGTGGCATGTGACCTGGAGGACCCTGGCAGTAGTGGCTCACAGCCCAGAGCAGCATTCCCTGAGGGAGCCAGTAGTAAAGGTCTTGAGCTTGTAGCAGTTGGTCTCTGGATAGTGCCAGCAGTGCAAATGACAGCAGTCACCCTACCTAGGCCTGGCACATCTCTGAGCCCAGAGCTGGGACAGGAGCTGGTTCTAGATCTATCCTTTTTGGAAACCCAGGCTTTCATGGGGGCACAACCTATGGCCTATCTAAAAGGGTAGGTGTGGGCTTCAAGGATGGGGCCCCTCTCCCTCTGTCTCTGTCTGTCTGTCTGTCTGTCTGTCTGTCTGTCTGTCTCTGTCTGTCTCTGTGTGTTTCTGTCTATCTGTCTCTCTCTCTCTGTGTTGGGGGTGTGGGTGTGTGTGTCTGTGTGTGTCTGTCTGTCTCTGTGTGTTTCTGTCTGTCTGTCTCTCTGTGTGTGTGTGTGTGTGTGTGGGTGTGTGTATGTGTGTGTGTGTCTGTGTGTGTGGGAACCAGCAGGCTCCTTGGGGAGTGGTGCTTATTTTTAGTTGTCTCCCAAGTCCCAAATAAACTGAGAGCAGCTGGGAGCCTATGGGTAAATGCAGAGTGAAGCAGAGACAGGAAATCGGGGGCTCTCGGTAATGAGTTCCAGCCACTCCAGAAAGGGGAAGCCAGACAAGGCATTTTCTTCCGGACTGTTTCCCTCTGGCAGGCTCTGGTATTATCACTGAGAAGGTTCCCATTGCCCATGTGTGAGTGAGTGTACGCGTTCAAGTGTATGTGTGTTTACAACTTCTGCCTCCCCCTTTTGATGAGGTTTTATTGCTCCGAAGGACTGAAAGTCGGTCCTGGTCTGTGTGTGTGTCTATGTGTCTGTGTGCCTGCCTGCCTTCTGTGGGGGCGGTGGGGGAGGACCCTGGAGCAGCACCGTCAAGTCTGAGTCTTGTGTATCTGAGCCGTTTAGGGGAAGAAAGGCTACAGGACCCAGGCCAGCGGAGAAGTGGGGAAACTGGAACACAGCTTGCTGTTCCTGCGGGGGAGGGGGCGGAGGCAGGGAGGAGGAGAGGGCTTGAGCTCCAGCCAGAAAAGAGGGCTTTTTCTCAACCAAGGACTCTAACTGCTGACATGGGTACCCAGAATGGATGGGGACATTGATGTTTACAAGCATTTCTCGTGGCTGAAGAGGGTAAGTGACTGGCTGCTTTGTCTGGGTCTATCTGGAGATGAGTAAGGGAAGAGGCACTTTGGGGTGTTTTGGTTGTGTGTGTGTGTGTGTGTGTGTGTGTGTGTGTGTGTGTGTGTGTAATAGGGGGAGGTATTTGTCCAGTGAGCCCTATTGTGGCCAAGTTCTTCATGAGAATCTAATTATAGACACCAAGGGAGAAAACAGGCAGCTGCCTTTGTTTCTGCCCTGACAGCCTAGTGAATGAGCTTCTGTACTGGAAGGCTAGAATACAGCGAGGAAAGTTAGGTTATTTTAACTTTGGCTCTTAAGCACTCAAACTTAAGAGTTTGGTCTCCATACTCTGTAACCAGAAAAGTCTGTCCACTGCCTTTGGGTTCCAGGACACAGAGAGGAAGCTGCTGCTATCTTAAATGCCCGAGTTCGGAAGTCATTTAACTCATTCTCAGCCCTGATGTTATCCGGAGCAGAGGGTATATTTGTTGCCAGCCCGGTGAGCCTCTGTGTTTCCGGAGGAAAGCTCCAGGGCAGTTCTCTGCAGTGTTTTGAAGCCCAGGATTTCTTTTGCAAGTTGTTGGTGCCAGTTCTTTGGGGGCATAGGCATTTGTGTGGGGTGTGAGTGAGGGATGAATGAACCTTGAGGGCTGGATGGCACTCTACTCAGAGCTCCAGTGTCCTCTCTTCTACGATGGGTTCACACCGAGGGATTCTAGGCTGAATATGTTTATTTGAGAGGGAGGAAGGGCAAAAGCACCTGACAGATAAGAGGCTTGACATTGTAACTGTAGAAGGAAGGACAGGAAGTGTCCTGCTTGGAAGGGACACATAGCTCTTCACTGTCCAGCTCCCAGGCACTGGGCTGGCGGGCGGGCGGGCTGGCTTTTTATATGTATTTTTTGTAGCTGCAGTGTTTCCTTAGCAAATACTGATCTCCTGGTACTGTGTGTACAGCAGTGAGCAACTTCGAACGAATCTCCTCCACCTTAGTGGAATGGAGGTCACACAGACCCAGGAAATAAACATTGGATTACAAGGGGGCAGTAAGGAAGACTCAGGAGGACTGTTGGTGATTGAAGAAGAGGGCCAGGAGCCCTCTTTGAGGAAATGGCACTTTACAAAAACCCAAAGGAGCAGAAGTATCGAGTCAGGTGGAAAAAGGCATGAGAAACATTCCAGACAAAGTAAAAGTGGGTGGTGCATGTGCAAAGGTCCCAAGGCAAGAGAGTCCGGAGGATTTCAACACAGAGAAAACCATTGTTGCTGGACTCAGTCGTGGTGGGTAGAAGCAGGCAGATGCCAGATTACACAAAAAAGTGACGGCCATGTAGGGGCCATGGGTGACAGTGGTTTGTAATGATGGGGCTTGCAGTGAGGAAGCAACATGGGACCCAGCGTGAGGTCTAACTTGTATTTTGAGCAGATTGTTGTAACTGTGATGTGGTGTATGGTAAAATGTGTTGGGAAAGTGAAGCAGCTGAGACATGATTAGAGAGTTGGGTGGCTGATAGTCAGCTAGTGACAGCCTTCATTTAGCTAAGCCCAAGAAAGGCTGAGGGCATGGTGATTGCTGGTATCTTAGTGGTTGGGCACTTGAACCATTTTCTCTGTCTCTTGGTCCTGTCCCTTCATCAGTTTTGCCAGATATGCAGAGAATCAATATTTGGTTCAGAACGCAACAGAAATCTTGTCTGTGCTCAACCTTTGCAGGGAGTAGGACATCTCAGCCACCAGAGAGCATACTGAGATAACCAGATATTTTGGCAAACGTTGGCACTGTCCTAAGCTTTTAAAAAGCCACACTCCTGGAGAGAGCTAGAAAGCCTACTTACCATTTGGTCTTTGTTTCCTCATTTCCAAAATGAAGCCTTTAATTGAGAGGCTTTACGAGTCACTGTGGGCCTGGGATGGTAGGGGCCACGTCTGTACGGATGGTGTGACTAGTCCTTGTCCGAGGGTCTGTCTTTAGGAACCAGTCCTTTCCACCAGGTAGAACGAGGCATTTCTGTTTGCTCCAAGACATAGGATATGAGTCCTGGTGCCTGTAAGGTTTGTGGGTGGACTCTGACCCAGGTGACAACTTCAGAAACCCCTCACGGGACCCATGGCAAATACATTTCCTTTGCTTTCAGGATTCGAAGAGTCATTAACAACAGGAAATCAAACATTGAGTATTGGATGTACTCAATGGAAAGATACATTCTGTGGTAGATTAGCTTTCTTCTTTACTCCAAGTCCTTGTGCCAGATTTTTTAATCTCCCCAAACCAGGAGATGCTCCTCCTGTGTGTGAACTTGGCCTTGAGCCTCTGGGACTTACCTTCAGTCCGGAAGTGAAAATGCAGCCTCTTGAGCATCTCCATTCAGGCTTTTGTCCCAATCCATTTTCAACCTACTTTTTTCATTCCATGCTTCAGTAACCCCCAAGTATATATTTTCTGTTTTTATTTTTTACAGTTTTTTCTTTTATTTTTGAGGTTTTCTTTCATCTGTTTTCCTCTCTAATTCCTACCTTCTTTATCTGGTTCCATTCGGCCCCGTGTTTGCAACCATTCCTTTCCTGACCTAGTCCCTCTCGGGGCCCTCCAGACCAGGTGTCCAGCTCTCACCACATTTTCATGCGCTTGTGCGGAGGACAGCTTTCTCTGACCCTTCGATTTTGATTCTGTCTCTTTGATTCTTCCATGCATACAGGGTAGGTTCCAGAAGAAGAGATACCTGTTTGAACTGTGAGCTAGTGCACCTCGAAGGAAGGAGCCTTACCCTTTGACCTCAGAAAGAGGGTAATGGCTTATAGGGGTCAACTAAAACCAGTCCCTCATTTACCAAGCCCAAGAGAAGTCAGAACATAACTCACTGTGTTGAGATGCTGTTAGCGGGAAGGAGAAAGTGAAAAGGGGAGCAGGCAAGAATGGTGGTTGCTAAAATAGCTACCAAGAGCTCACCCTCCAGTTCATTCTTTGAACAGACAAAGCCTAAGCACTAGGACACTCCTGCTACAAGTCCCCAGAGGCCCTCATCCCTCTCAGCTGTCCCTGACTCATTAACAGTTCCTATGTGTCCTGCACTGAGATCAGTAGGTCCAACCCACACTACCATGAAGGAGTATCTGAAGATTGCTCCCAGCAGTGTCTGTGGGACTAGCCCACTGCCCTCTGAACAGGAGTTCATTTTCCCAGGAAGAGAGCTCGAACAGTGGTGTGAGTGATTTCACACTGCCGCCTGACTTCAACACCAGGAGAGTGTGAGAAAGTCAGTCACAAAACAGAACCACCTGAGTGTGCCATGCAGTTTACCTTAGTTCAGTAGTAAAATGTGAACACGTTTAAGCTGTAAACGTGAAACCTTATTCTATGCCATTGCAAACTCAAATGGTTGATCCGGTAGTGTGGTCACTTGGATTAGAAGAGCTGTGAAGACAGACAGACACACAGACAGGTACCTACCCAACTTACCTGTCATTCATATAGACTGTGGTGGTCCTTAAAGCCAGCAGCTCCTGTGATAGGCCACGTCTACTGGTTAACAGCACAGATCATGGATCCAGACTCCCTGAATTCATATCTTACCTCTGGGGACATTGGACAATGTATATAACTTCCCCAGAACTCCATTTCCCTGACTGTAAAATAGAAATGAATAATTCAGCACACATAAAGTACTTAGAATGCATGTCACAGATGCTAGGTGTGGGATGATCAATGTCATCATTTGACAACTTCTGGTGGCTGCAGAGCTGCTTGCCCAACCTTGATTCTGAGTGGGTTTTTCAAACCCATGCAGCCGACTATTATAGCGCAGTTTCTTAGGCGCTCCTGCTGGTTACAGCTGTTACGGGTCCCGACAGTTTGTAGCTAACATACACAATAAACCTGCCTGCCAAGCTCCCCAGTATAGTTTAGGAGCTAGAATTTAGCCATCTCTGACTACTCATACCCGTGACTTCTGTCTGCTTGTTCCTTATTGGGAGACACCGACCCCTCTACCTAGTGGAATCACATGAAGTGGCATCTTGCCAGGGCCTTTGCTTGAGTGCCTAGTAGGTACCTAATAGCAGCATAGACATCAGTAGTTTGGTGGGCTAGCAGCCCCTCTTAGGCATCCCATGACAGCTTTGTACTGGTGTCCCATCTTCTGCGGCAGCTCCTTCGTGTCTACTCTCAATGGATGTCATTACTGACTTCATGGGGACAGGACGAGGGGCAAATTGAGATGAATCTTTCATCTTCCTTCCTTCTCAAAGTGTAGCCATGCTCCATGCTCACAGCTATTACTTCTGAACCTCCTTCTGTTTCTGAGGCTGGGGTCTTCTCTCTTAGCCAAGGCTATCCCAGTGTCTATCGGACCTTGTTCTGCTCCAGCTCTTTCAAGTCTTCTGTTTCTTCTCTCAGTGGCTCCCTGCTTGATCCACTGCTCTTGAAGGAAACAGTTTTAAACAGTTTTTCTTTTCTTTCTTTTTTCTTGAGACCATTTGTGTGTGTGTGTGTGTGTGTGTGTGTGTGTGTGTGTGTGTGTGTGTGTGTGTGTGTGTGTGTAGCTTTAGCTGTCCTGAACTCACTCTGTAGACCATGCTGGCCTTGTCTCTCTTCCTCCTTTCCTCCACTTGTGAGCACATTGCCCTTGTCCCTAGAGTCACCTTTAAAATTCCCCTCTATGATGCCTCTGCTATATGTATTTTAAAGCAACCTTTTCTGTCCATTTTTTTCCTGAATTTCTGCCTTTTAAAGTCTCATGTAGCCTGACTTGGTCGTAAACTAATCACTGATGATGTTGAACTTCCCAGTCATCCTGCCTCTACTTCCCAAGTGCTGAGATGGCAGGTATGTGCCACCAACACCCTGTTTATGCCACCCTGAGATCGAGCCCAGGGCCTTATGCATGTTGGGTGAGCATAGTACTGACTAACCTACCACTCCAGTCCCTACCTTCACCTGCTTGAGGACCTTGTAGGGCTTCTGTCCTTCCTATAAAGGCTTAGCTGTCTAAGAGGCACCAGGCAATTAACTATGGGGCCTTCAGATAGCTAAAACACAGTGTTCATTGCACCCCCATCTCCAGCACTTAGTGATGCTGCCCTCTCTCTGATGGAGTTTTCAATAAGGAGTCTCCTTGTCTACTGGAACTGGCAATATGAAGGAAGCCTTCAGAGTCTCCTCTTTTCCTCCTGGTTTTAGCATCACCTTTCACATGGTATTAGCACACATGTACAAATGCTACTTCTCCAGCTCCATGCTTTGAGTTCCTTATGCATCCAGCTACCTCAAAAGGACATTCATCAGTAGCCAGAGCTGAGCCATGTTTATAGCTTTGGGAAGAGATCTTAGTAAATCACATGTGTTTCTCTCCAAATGCATGTTACTCGGAGACTCACTCCACCCTTTGCTTGGAAAGCTTGTGGAATTCATAATGTCTGAAGGATAGTGATTATCATGGCCTCAAAGAAAGCCTGTTTGTCTTGGGAAGGCCATCTCCAAGGCCGTTCTCCCAGAAGTCTTTTATTGCCTCAGACTTAATCCTGTAAGTGGGGCCTCCTCTACAAAGTCTATTCTGCCTTTTGAAGATAGAAATTTATTTATTTATCTCTTCCCTAGGTCCTTGCTATTGCTGTACAAACACAACTTTCTCTGATGGTATTTATTATAGCTATTAAAATGCTCAGTAATATCTTAGTCATTGAATAAGTGCATGAGTGAAGGATGATGACACGAATGTTGGTTAACCAAGAAGCTATTTAATTCATTACTTGTGAATCTGCTAGATTTCCTAAAGGTGGGTATTTACATCATCATCATTGAGATGAGAATCCCAACCAAATAGAAAAAGGCAGAAGGGCTCAAGGTTAGGCTAGGATCATCTTTGCTGGACTGATGGTAGCTAGAGTCTGCTTCTAGTCTACGTTCGAATTGCAGTTTACCTCTGTACCAAAGATAAGATGGTATAGTAGAGAAAGTAGTTTTCTTGGGAGTAAATGAGGTTTATGACCTCAAGCAAATGAAGAAATGTGGGGGATAGTTTTCTATGCACAGGACTGTACCCATATTGCTTGGTTACCTGGGTTCTGTTGTAGATACATGAACTGGGGATGGGCACCTCATGGTCGGTTGTTCTTTGCTTTTTGAACAGTTGTGGTTGCTGTGCGAAGAAGCTTCTTTGATAAAGCCCGAGAGTTAGCCTTTAGCTATGGATAAAAGGATAGGTATTTAGGATATAGTTGGGAATTGCATTAGTTTAGGAAATTGACAGTAGTAGGCTTTCTTCTTGGTTCCATGACCTCACCAGTGACATGAAGTTGGCCAGGTTTACAGTACCAGGCAGGATTTCCCTAAGGTCTGTGTTTGCTGTTTTTAAAGGCTTGCATGGAATGGTTGTGTTTGGTACCTTTCTTTACTTTATGAGAAAATACCTGTTTCATACAATTTAAGGATGGGAGGATTTCTCTTGGCTCACAGTTTGCAGGTGCTGTCCACTGTGTCAGGGAAGATATGTCAGTAGGAGAATGAGGTAGCTGTTCACATTGCATCCAAAGTCAGGAAGCAGAGAAAGACAAATACAGTTTATAATGATTGCAATAAGAATTTCAATAGCTTTAAGTGACTATCATGAAAGCCTGAATTTGGGGGCTGGGGAGATGGCTCAGGAGGAAATCAGGCTTTCAATGAAAGCTCAAGGACCTGAGTTCAAGTTCAAAGAACTTAGAAAAAGCTACCTTTTCCCTTTCTATTCATTCTTGGATCCCCAGCCCAAGGGATGGTGCTGCCCACAGTTAGGACAGGTTTTCCTCCCTTGGTTAACACAATCTAGAAACTCCCTCACAGACATGCCAGAAGTCTGTCTCCAAAGTGATTCTAGACCCTGTCAAGTTATGGCATTAACCCTTACAGTATAGCTTTTGAAATTTAGCTATAGTTTTAGTGGCTCTGACATTTCTCCTGAAGCCCTGAAGCACTGTGACTCTTTGACGCTTGACCTTTAGGACTTGGCATGCTCTTCTGTCTAGGCGGCCTCAGCCTGGAAGTAAGAACTGTTTTCTTTTACTTTCACATTCATCTTAAAGCACATGCTATCTAAGTGGCTAATGAAGAACGAATTGGGAATAGTAGTACCTGCTTCTAATTTCAGCACTCAGGATGATGAGGCAGGAAGATCATAAGTTCAAGGCCAGCCTAGGATTATACAGCAAGACATTGTTACAATAAATTGTTTTTTTTTTCAAGAAACTGCCCAGTGAGATGTACTCAAAATCTCAGTATATTTACAGATAAAGTGCTTTGATATAAGTAAACATAGTCTGACCAGTTGGAGCAGTGTGTGCCCCATAACAGGAATCTTGGAACTACAATCCAGGGCTTATGGGAAGTGCTAAAGGAAATGGGGCTCCGAATTGCTCAGCCAGGAGACCTTGATACTTGATGTCAAGACAGGAGGACAGATGTGCTCTCACAGCCTTAAAGAAGTAGCTTTGGAAAGCAGCTCTTGTCTCTGAAAGTGAAAGGAATTTTCCACATACCAATGATGTCCTTAGTTTTCGCCTACATTCCAATGGTACCTCTTATGGCATCTGCTTTGCTCCATTTGATCAGTCACTAAACTCAGTCAAGTGCAGCACTGATGGTAGTCTCTTAGATGTGCCAATCAAGGAATGATGCAGAACTGTTCTTACCCAGCATCCCTGAGAATGTACCAGAACATGTATTGAATGAAGGCTGAGCTCTCCCAGTAGATACTGGACAGGCTAGAAGAGTCATGTCTTTGGGATTCTGTTTCACCCCAGCCATGGCATTAAAACACTCAAAGGCCATCTAAAACTCCATAAAGAGCTGGATCCCTAGTAGATCATAGTAGAGGGAATCAGCTAGGGACAAGCAGACATCATAGAATCTAATAACCCACTATAGTTAGTGATGGCTTTGAAGAGACTCATGGGTGGGGTGGTGGTGGTGGTGGTGGTGGTGGTGGTGGTGGTGGTGGTGGTGGTGGTAGTAGCAGTGTAATTTAGCTGACCTAAAGTCCAGATTACAACAGAAGTAAACTCTGATATATATATTTAAAAGTGTTTATGTCAATGCACCTAGATGGTATTGTTAAATGCTATGCTGCCTTTCAATTCTCCACCTTATTCCTTTGAGGTAACATCCCTCACTGAACCTGGAGCTCATGGGGTTTTGACTCAGCTGCTGGCCAGCAAGGTCCAACAGTTCTCCTGTCTTCACTCCTGCTTCCCAGACCTTGAGTTGTAGGCATGTGCTCAGCCTTGCCTGGCTTTTGAGATGAGTCCTGGGGACCTGAACCGAGGTCATCATGCTTTCATGGAGAGCTCAGTTTACCTTCCAAGCCATCCGCTAGCCCCTCAAATTTCAGCTTTTATGACTACTAGAATTCTTACTGTATTATTATAAACATGTATATAGCATAGAGTACTTAGCGTGCACAGCAAAATGTTTGTAAAGAGGGAAAAAATGTGGCCATGAAGATCTGACTCAAACCACAGGCACCTTCTCAGGGCAGTGGAAAAGTGAGTGTGTCATCAGCTGTGTGTGCCAGAGGCATGACTCCAGTCCTTGGCCAGCCGTGCGTTCTGTGTGGCCATTCCGGCCTTTCTTATTTCCCTTTCCAGCCTGAAAACATTTGGTTATTTATTGTTCCTGTGTGTTGTTTGTATGGATTGTTATAGATACTTCTTAGATGTCCTAGTCAGAAATACTTCTTGTTCTTGTTCCTCCCAGCTAATTGAAACTCTGAGGAGTGGGGATTAACATCCTCTAACCGAACCTTGGTCTTGGGCTTAGTTAGACAATGCCATTTAAATGACTCCCATATTCGTCAGAGCATTCAGGGCTGTTCACAATGCTGAGGAGCTGTGAAAGCTGCCTGCTCTGAGAGCATCTACACTTTAGCCGCACAGGTTTCATATGTGGACCACCTAGGTGGCCCCCACTGCTCTTCAGACAATCATGTTTTTATTGAATGAACTGGGTATCTGAGATGAGGTGATTTGCTTGAGATGGCAGCCTGGCTCCTAAATTGTCCCAGTCTGTCTTCTGACAGCTGAGGAGGGGGCAGTAGGAACTCTGAGAATGAATGTGGAAGCCCCCGTAACATATTAGGGCTCCTCTGCCTTGAAGTTCAGTTGGACAGTGGATGGGGCCTAGAGAACCTGCGGCTTTGAGTCTTAGAGTTGCCAGACCTGCCCATGTGCTCAGCTGTGCAGGATGCGTGCTCTTTGAGCATAGCCTTTTCTCAGGCAGGCTTATGTTCTTATTTACCTACCATTATACATCTCCCATTCCACTTTAGTTTCTGTTTATTTCTTGTTCTCTTCTTTGTTTTTTCCTTATCCCACCTCACCCTAGTCCATGCCTCTAGGTCAGTTTATTCTTGTATTCATCTCCGTCTTCACCTTCCCGGAGGCACACAGGTGGTGGATAGAAAGCCAGCCTTTCCACACACAAAGGAGACTCACTGCCCCTTTAATCCCAGTGCATCCTACATAGACACGCCCAGAGCCACACATTAGCCCTTGATATGATAATCCTGGTTTTAACTACAGTGGTTTTAGAACTTACTGCATGATTTTAAAAATTACCAGCCCAAGCAAATCCTGCAAGGGGAGTGAGAATTCCTTTGTATTTCTCTATTCTATACAAACTGCAGGGCTTCCTTCCTAGGAGTCTGTGTTTAGAGCAGTAAACTTCAGTGATCATGGCCCAAACAGAGCATTAGCAAGGCTTTTGGTTACAAATAACAGAAACTCAGTTTGAACAAGTGCAAGGACTAACAGGAGGGCTCAGGATACAGCTCTGCTTTTACACATAGACAGGGAGAACTCCATCTTGGTTGTTTGGATGACTCATTCTCTCTCTCTCTCTCTCTCTCTCTCTCTCTCTCTCTCTCTCTCTCTCTTTTTCTCCTCTCCTCCTCCTCTCTCTCCCCTTTTCTCCTCTCCTTACTCCTTCTCTCTCTTTCCCACCATCTCTCCTCTTTCTTTTCATTATTTCCTTTTTTCTTTCCTGGTTTGTGTGCTTCCCCCGTTCCTTTTCTGTTGTGGTTGTTCCTTTATAACTCATGACTCCTGGCTACAATAGAGGTGATGCTCTTGGCTCACATTGGACAAGTGATGATTCCATTAAACCAGAGTTGAGAAGGATCCTTAGCCAAGAGTAATTAATCCAAGCTTTCTTCATTTCTTTTCCTTAGAAGAACAACAAGGGAAGTTGCATAGTCTGAGGTTCTCACAAATATGGGAAGTTGCTTTTTGGAAACCTAAGTACCCCTGATAGCCTCATCACTAGCTAAAAATGCAGTGTCCTACGAGATGTAAAAAGTCACTTTATTTCTTGAGTTTGCCCTCAATTTCAAGCTTTCTATGCAGGAAGAACTTATCCATAGTAAACACTTGGGAGCTGGAGAGGTGGCTCAGTGGTTAAGAATGCTTGCTCTCATAGAAGACCTGGGCTCGATTCTTATAACCTGCATAGCAGCTTACAACTATCTGTTACTCCAGTTCCTGGGGATCTTGACACCCTCTTCTGACCTGTAAGGGCACCAGACACACATGTGGTATACGAGACATATGTGCAGAAAGAACATTCATACACATAAAAAGTAAATACGTTAAACAATTCTTTTTTTTTTTTTAAAGTAACCATTTTAGATCCCCAGGGACAGATGTAAGGGGTTTAACAGTATCCTGTTTGGTCAATGTTCTTGTATAAACCCAAACTTTTCTTTATGTAGATACTACTACTGCTGGAATCTTGCTAGCCTTTTGGACACACATCAGCTTTGTCTATTCCTTGACTACTGCTCTTCTAATAGCTGAGCCCGATCAACTATCAGGATACATCTCAAGATCTCCAGCCAAAAAAAAAATACCATCTATGGCACCATTCCTTCATAAAACCTGTCATACTGGTGTGTTTAGAAACAGCCCACCCTTAGGCTATCACTCAAGGTATGTGTTGGCTAGCCCTGTTCAGCCCCAGTGGTACCAGCCAATCCTGTAGAAAACGAGATGACCTTTAAGAGAAGAAGCGTGTTGTTCCTGTTCCCGAGGGAAGCTGTTGAAAGGATGGGTCTCCTTGTCTTGTAATTTGCCTCTATGAGATTTGAGGTTTCTGGTTTTTTTCTTTTTTTCTAAAGATTTAAATTTTTTTGCTTTATGTGAATGTATGAGTGTCTGCACCTAAGCTTGTATAGCACATGAATGAAGGTGCCCGTGGAGGCCAGAAGGGGGCATCAGATTTCCTGATCTGCAGTTACAAGAGGTAAGCATTTAGTTTTGGTGTAGGGAAATGAACCTGGATCCTTGGCAAAGCAGCAAGTGCTCTTAACCAATGAGCCAGTTCTCCAGCCTCTGAGATTTGAATTTTAAGGTATTGAGTTCCTGAGTCCCAGTCTTTACCCTGTCTTTGAAAAGGACAGATGTGGTTTGTCTTTAAGGATGATAGAGAAACTTTACAAGTTCTTGATGACAAGCATACAAGAAGTCTTTAGAGACCCTTCACTCCTTGTTTTAATTTAATTCAGTGATGTGACGGGGGTGGTATGTTTTACTGTATACAGCATTCCTTAGTCCAAATGTAAGGGGTTTAGGAATGTTCTTCCACAGTCTACGTTTCATACAGATGCTCACCTCCTCTCCAATATTTTTAGGTAATTGCCTCAACTTACAGTCTCTCTCTCTCTCTCTCTCTCTCTCTCTCTCTCTCTCTCTCTCTCTATCATACAACATGGTGCACATATAGAGAGCAAAGGACAACTTTCAAGAGTCAGGGCTTTTGCCTTTTACCATGTGGATTTTGGGGATCAAACTCAGGTCATCAGGCTTGGCAGCAAGTACTTTTACCCTCTGAGCAACTTTGTCAGGCTAAGAAGAAGAAGAAGAAGGAGGAGGGAGGTGGAGGTGGAGGAGGTAGGGTGGAGGAGGAGGAGGAGGAGGAGGAGGAGGAGGAGGAGGAGGAGGAGGAAGAAGAAGAAGAAGAAGAAGAAGAAGAAGAAGAAGAAGAAGAAGAAGAAGAAGAAGAAGAAGAAGAAGTAGTAGTTGTTGTTTTAAGAAACTCAAATACTTTGGCTGAAGTCTCACTGACTTTTACCTCATCTTTGCCCTTCTGTAGCTTTACTGCTTCCCCTGGAGAAAATACTGCTGCAGAGCTGTGAGGTAGCCTGGAAACATCTCTCTGTTTCTTACACGTGTCAGTAGCGGTGGAGTTGTACTGCATTTCATCATCGAGCCGCGAGGCCAATTTTGTACTATGCTTTGTTCATTACCCATCCTGTATTTCTATGCTAAGCATAAATATGAGCCTCATGTTTTAAATCTGCAAGGAAGTGGTTCATATTATGGATGAGACATCTTTTGTTTAACTACTCCCCTACAGACATTTTCCAACTGTGAGAGTAGTCACACAGTCAGTAAAACAATACCCAAACCAAATTTTACAGTTGAGCTATCCCCAAATTAAGCCTATAGTATACAACAGAATGCATACTAATTTACTACATAGTAATTTGAGTATCTGATCTACTTGCTCCATAGATCTTTATCTGTTAAATGGGTATAAAAATAATGTTCATAGGAAGAAATACTTGAATGATTGTGTGTGAAGTATTGTGAGCAATGCCTGGCTTCTGCTCTGCAAAGGCCTGATGTGTACTGAGGGTTCCTTGCTTGGACAATAATACTGTGTTGATCTCCCAGAGCTGCTGTGACCTTTGCTGTGGGTTTATCCTTCCGTCTATTTTGTAAGCATCTCAGGAAAGCAACGAGTTTTATTACTGAGCTCTGTTTACAGTATCATCCTAGACATAGTTTATCCCAATACACAAAGTCTCTCTGAAAACATGAGCAATTCCTTTTCTGCCCAGAACTAGGTAGACCTCTCCTGGGTGGTCAGTTTGATTTTTTTTAGAACTGATCCATCTGCCAGGATCTTATTATGTAGCCCAGGCTGGCCTCCTATGATCCTCCTTACCCAATCTCTCAGCTTCCTGTGTGTGTGACGCTTTTTAATACATTGTCTTCCTTCTGCTGCTGCTGATAGACTGACCTGCAGCTGCAGCGGTTCCTACTGTGTAATTGCGTGGCAGGCATTTTTCTGCACTAACTGAACTTACGACACTAACTTATTTTCTTGCCATGACTTTTGGGTTAGTATAAAAGGCTGCCGCAGCAGGTGCCTATACAGGTAGACCTTGTATTATGATGAGGGACTGGTTTGAATGACTTTTGTTGTCAACTCAGCTGGTAGGCACTGTTCCCAGAAACCACCAGAGGCCCAGACAGCAGATTATCTATGCAAGAACCACCTGAGTTCTATGAGTGCCACCTGTCTGGGTTTCCCAGGCCTCTCACCGTCAGGGGTCAGAGTTCAGGCATGGTGTCTGTAGTACACAGTGTGGGAGAGTAAGAGCCTTTACTATATAAGGACATGGGGATATGTGGCACACATAGGGGAATCACACAAAGATCCAGGAACAAAGGCAGGGAGAGTGAGGTAGGATCTGGGCATCATGCAAACTGGTTTCCCATGGGAACCCTTAATTGGTAGGTTTAAAGGGAGCAGATGTAAGATCCAGCCAAAGAGATAGCATCCACCTTCAGTTTGCTGGCAAGTGACTAAGTAGTGCCTCTGCAAGAAGTGCTGGGAAAAGAGAGGCTTCTGAGTTATCTCTGCTCTCCCAGGCAGAGCCGTTCTGGTTTTGTAGAGTACTGCAAGCTGTCAGTGGTGACTGAACCTTACCGATGGTATAGGAAAGTTGGGCTTGTATTTAAAAATAGATGCTAACAGCTGGGCCTGGTGGTACATGCCTGTGATCCCAGGACTCAGGAGGCTAAGGAAGGATTGCAATGAGTTCATGAGTTCAGGACCAGCTTGGCCTACACAGTGAGATACATGATGAAACCCTGTCTCACACAAAACAAAGCAAGACAAAACAATTTTTATTTTTTAGGATGTGTGTGTGTGTCCGTTCTAGCAAATCAAACTGACCACCTAGAATAGTTCTACCTAGTCCTGGGCAAGAAACAAGGGAACATAAAATTGTAGCAGTCACTGTGGGGCAGACTGTAAATAACTGAATACAGCACAATGCCATGGGGATTTGCTAGTCTCATGGCCAGATCTACCCTTAGCCCTTGGTCCTCTCTTATCTACTTCCTGTTGGACAAGTTGTGACTCTTTGGATGGTCAGTGTCATTTATAAATGTGGTGGTTCTGGCCTTGGAATCAAACATGCATTGTCATTTGGGTGACTAGCAACTTCCCTTTCTGTCTTCTGAAAAGCCCCATTATGAGCCCTTTAGTGAGAGAGAATGTATCCTGCTAAGAGCTGTTTTCTTATCCAGTTCAGGGGAAAAAAAAGTGCTGTTTGTGACCCAGCTCTGGATGCTGGGAAGAGTCTGCCATGTGGGAGTACCCAGAGTATCAGCTGGAGGCTGGGGAGAGTCTGCCATGTGGGGGTACCTAGAGTATCAGCCACTCAAGCAACCGTGAACTGCCATCCACAAAGAAGCCATTGTAATAATGAAGGCCCTTTGTCTATGACAAGGAAGAGAGTCTATAACAGTGGATGAGATGGTGCAGGTTTGAGCTGGACTGGAAGGAAGGACGGTGGTGTCACCAGGTGCCAGGTGCCATCTTAACTATGTCCATTACAGATGTCTGGGAAGTGCCCTAGGCGTAGGCCACTTCTGTCCCTTCAACAGAAACCCAGTGCTTCTCTCTATCTAGTGAGGCTCCATTTTGTAAAATGCTTAGTGTTCTAGGTTGGGAGTGGCTCTGTCACTTGTTTATCACCTGGAATGAAGGGCTGAGGAGGTGCCCTTCCTCACAGAGCAAGGTTGGAGAGCCCATTCTCCAAGTTGAAAGGTAGGGGGAGATAAACTTCTTGATAAGGTGGGCCAACCCTGGGCCTCTCTGACCTGCCCTTTTGCACAATTGTGCTTTTCTCTGGTGATAAACACCTTCAGGAATTGATCCCTGTCACTAGACCAGCCCAGATTATCAGGATAACCGCTTTCCCACTGAGCAAGGAGATCTACTTTTTCAAACAGGTAACCCTCTGCACAGCTGGTTGTAGACTTTTGGTTTTAGCCTTTTATTCAGCATGGAGGTAGTAAACACAGGTGAGTTCTTCCCCCCAACTCCCTGCTAAACCCTATAAAGTGACAGCTCTTGTATCTGGCTCAGGACAGTGGGAGCCTCTCCTCCTCTACCACTTTGTAGCCCCTCCCTTTCCTTTTCTTTCTAGCTTCTAGTTATTCTGCGTTTATTGTTTTCCCTCTGTTTCACATCCACTCTTTGAGATCCTCTAGGTGTTACTTAGATTCCTCTCAAAACTGTGTCATTGCAGCTTTTTGCTGTCAGCTTAAGCACTGCTGAGATACGCTATATGGCAATGCTCTTAAAATGGCTCCATTTGGAGTGGACCTTGGCTTCCTAGGTTCTCTGTATGGACTGTGATGTTTAGGGTATAGTGAGTCTGCAGGACCCTGGCTCCATTTGGAGTGGACCTTGGCTTCCTAGGTCCTCTGTGTGACTGTGATGTTTAGGGTATAGTGAGTCTGCTGGACCCTGGCTCCATTTGGAGTGGACCTTGGCTTCCTAGGTTCTCTATATGACTGTGATGTTTAGGGTATAGTGAGTCTGCAGGACCCTGGCTCCATTTGGAGTGGACCTTGGCTTCCTAGGTCCTCTGTATGACTGTGATGTTTAGGGTATAGTGAGTCTGCTGGACCCTGGCTCCATTTGGAGTGGACCTTGGCTTCCTAGGTTCTCTGTATGACTGTGATGTTTAGGGTATAGTGAGTCTGCTGGACCCTGGCAGGAAAAGTTGAGGAGTCCAAGATCATTCCCCTTTCCCCCCAACATATGTCCTTGGCAAGTGGTGCTTACTCTAGTCTCCACCCAGAGCAGACCTTTCATAGACTGTGCTTCCGGTTGAACCAGACCCAGCATGCCCCAGCCCATCAGGTCAAGCCTTTCTAGTTGGTTGGAATCTCTCAGTCCCTTGCAGCCAAGGGCGTGAGGTCATCAGGGTGGTTTCACCATCTTCTAGGACACGCCTTTTAATGGCATGTGGTCTGGTCCTCTGAGCTGTCTTGAAATCAGGTTTCCTGTTCTGGGATTGGTTTTGCACACAGCATCACAGAAACTGTCTTTATATATCATACATTGTTTACTACATTTGGAAGAAGGCAGTGTTTTTGTAGCTCTTTAATTGTGTCATTTTCCCTCTGTTCAGTCCCAGGTAAATCACCACAGTGCTGCTAGTAATGAAACCTACCAGGAACGCCTGGCGAGGCTAGAAGGAGATAAAGAGTCCCTCATACTGCAGGTGAGACCTCTTCTTTTGTCACTTCCCCAGGAAAGGGAGTCTTCTGTTAGAAAGTGTTGTGAATCCATTTATTTATCCTGTGCTGCCAGGCATCTGTCTCTGCACACTTCAAGCCCTGTGGGCAGGCTGAAACTAGATGCCAACAATGAGCAAAATGGGCCCAGTCATCCGGGAGCCTGTAAGTCTGCTAAGGGAGATGAGTACATCCTGTGTCACTAATAAAGCTGAGCCTTGAGCGCCCCAGGCCTCAGGGGGCAGGCTAATGGAATCAGGTCCATGAGTCTGAAGCTAGATGCAGACACGTCACTTGGAAGCAGATCCCCTGCTCTGGTAGCATGAGCTAGGCCTTTGCTGGCTCTCTTGCCTCTATAAGAGGAGCAGAGCTTTGAGACTTCTTATAGAGAGAGGACACCAAAGCAGCCTCTGGCTTTCAAAAGCCCACGTTCCTTGGTAGGATATAACAATGGGCATTCTTCCAGAGAGCTTACACTACAGCAGGAACTCTGTGCTATCCCTCAAATGCACAGAAACACTTAGTAAAGTGGGTATTAAGGGTGGACTCTGCATCACATGTGAATAGAAAGTTTGGAAGTTTAGAGATTAATGTCCTGATTTCGGCTTCTGAAAAAGCTTGGAGGATAATGAATAAGTCTGGTGATGGAGGCTGGGGATGCAGTGCTTGCCTAATAATGCATGCATCCCCTGGATTCTATCCCCAGTGCTCTGTGATGCTGCATACCTGTACTCACAGCAGTTGGGAGGTAGATGCAGGAGGCCCAGAAATTCAGGGTCATCCTAAGCTACGTAGTTGTTTTGAGGCCAGAGATGTGAGGACCCCCCCTTATCCCATACACACACACCCTAACAGATGACTTGTGGTGAAATGGAGGAATGGGGGCAGTTGGGGTCTGGCGTTGGTCCCAGGGTATGGCCCTTAGTTTGGAGCACTAGAGATGGTGAGTGAGATAACAGTATGCTTATTTCTTTCTTGTTTTATGTTTTCATTTTCTTTTATAAACATAAGATTAATAAGTTCTTTTAGAAACTGGAAATTCTGAGACTATTAAGCAGATTAGGTTAACACCTGTTCTTTGGCTGTGTCCCTCTAACCTCCTTTAAAATGATTGACCTCATACCAAATATATACTTTTGTTGCCTAGTTTTACTCTTTTATTTGCTTCATTGACTTTTAAAATAATTAAATCATTATAAAATAATTGAATATCTGAATTTGTCAGACACTGGTTTAGGATCCTGTGGATATATCAGTGAATAAAATGTGTGTGTGTGTGTGTGTGTGTGTGTGTGTGTGTGTGTGTGTGTGTGAGAGAGAGAGAGAGAGAGAGAGAGAGAGAGAGAGAGATTGCACACGAACCTGAGCCAATACCTAAATATTTCAGGTAGTGATAAGTACCATGGAGAAAAATAAACCAAGATAAGCAAGATAAGCAGTGTGCAGTCAGGATCTCTCTGGCAGGAAGAATCTAGGGAGGGAATCACAGATACCTGGAGGAGTGCATTCCAGGCAAAGGAGCTGGTCAGCCCAGATCACCCACAGAGGTAGAGTGTGCTTGGTGTGGACAGAACAGCAAGGGCCTATTGTGGCTGGAGTCCCTGAAAAGAAGGGGTGGGAACCCCCTTGGTGGTAGCAGGGGCCTGCTTTTATAGCTCAGGTCCCTTGAGGTAGGTATATACAGTTTAAAACTTCATCCGCGAGACATGACTCATGAAAGATGTAGCAAGGAGTACGAAATTGCAAGCTTTTGAACTAGAACCCTCTGTGATTAAAATGACACAATGCTATTTAGAGGGGATTACAATTAATGAAGAAGTCTCATGTAATAATGCTACCTTTCCATTTATGTTCTTATTCTTGACTAAACCCTATTTAAATAATCTGAACACACTTGAGGAGCTGTTGACTACTAAAGGTGAAAGTTGATGCTTATGGTTTCTGTTTTGCCAGGAGCTGTGGGCAGAGCCATCAGCAACTCTTCCTTTCCCACTTCTGCCCTGTTCAGTCGTGGCCTGTGGAGCTGGTTTGGGGATTCTTGCAGGGCACAGCCTCTTGCATAATCCACATTACAATTGAGTCCAATGAATGAGTTAGAGGAACCCTTGGCCTAGAATAAGTTTTCCTGGGTTTATTTGTAGAAGAACAAGATTTGTTTCGTCCCTTCCCAGTACCTAAAATTATGTTTACTTATAGGGCTTAAAAGTATTTATTTTCATAGAATGAAGATAAAGTTCTAAAATCTTTAGTGCCATTTTCCATACTTCCTGACTCAACAATAGCATTGATGTGAGGGTCAGAAGACCCTGTTGTCCTGGGTCTTTGGTCTTCTGTAAAGCTGACCTGTGTGGCCTGTACTAGTCTACAACCCTACACCAACTGGTCCTTAAATGTGGTGCTGCTCTATAAATGTTAATCCCTGTAGGACCAACTATAAAACACCTTCCCAAATAGAAACCCTGAATCCCAGGAAGCACAGTCATTTCCCAAAATCCCACTCTTTTGAAAAGAAGTAGTAGTAGAAAAGAAAAGTGCTGCTGATAGTATTCAGAGACAAGGACCAAAACCAAACCAAACAACGCAACTAGAGGCATGGCTTAAGCGTGAGCAACACTGATGGTCCTTCCAGAGGACCTGGGTCCCATTCCTAGCACCCACAACAGCCCCAATTCCAGGCTATCTGATACCCTCTTCTGTCCTTGAAGATACTGTACATACATACATGCAGGCATATATGCAGACAGAACAACCATATACATAAAATTAAGAAATATTAACAGTAAAATAAAACCATACACCAATGGTTTAAATGGGCCTGGTTGGTGGAAGGAGACCATCTTTGGATTATTGGAATGTCAGCACTCCCTGCTTCAACACTTGTACAAGTGTTTCAATCATTCACTCATTATATGGGTCTAGAAGTACAGTGTATAAAGTCAGGTTCTTCTCGATCTTCTAGAACTGGAACTTTCTAATTTATAAAATTCATTTAAACACTTAAAAATGAGTTTAGATGAACTTCTTCATGCTTCATGAATCATTACAGAATGGGATATAACGAGAATATATAACGAGAATAACCTATATATGAAGGACCATGTCTTCAACCAAGAAGACCTTGATTTACTATTCATTGATTTCTTCCTTTCTGAAAGGTCACCTGTGATCTTTCATCTTCCTGTATGGAACTATCTCATAATAAATAAAACATAGATCGTAGGTGTCAATTGGCTAATAGAAAAGGCTACTAAAACAGCTGTAGTATGCATCTAGGGCATAAACAAAATGCCTTTGTGTAAATGTATTTTTCTTAGTATTTCCATAGACAATCTTAGGAAAATGAAATGTAAAATGAAATCCTAGAAAAATGACTTCTTTCTGCCACATGTGTGCAGTGTGGCTTTGGTGTTTGTATGACTTAGAGTCATGTTTTGACCTGTAAAGCACAGAAACCTTTCTGGAGCCAAGTTTTGTCAGTGCTAATACATGCCCTTTACGTCCTACATTCCTTAATTGCTTCCAAACACTGGCTTGATAGGTGAGCCGTCCCCACACCCATATGAGAGAGGTAAGGTCATTGGTTGGTTCCCATAAAGGTTTTAATCGCTCTTCCCCATGAGGTGGCAGAGCCCTGCCAAGAGCTGAGATATGTCTTGAAGTCAGGCTGCCTTATTAGAGGCACAAGGAGCAGGAGTCCAGCCCAGAGGCAGCTCTCTTGTCTATTGGGTAGCTGTTTCCTCTTGACTCTCTTAAGAGCAGGAAATGTGACCATGGCCTTTTAGGCAGTGGCTAAGATTCCCGGGTAAGGTGAAATTCAAACTGCAGTTGCCTTTCTCTGGGACGATTCCTCAACCCCATTCACCTAAAAAAAGAGGCCTTCTGTCAGGTGAGTCTGAATAGGTTGCTTTCACAGCTTGCCCACCCAACAGTGAGGACTTCCCTGCCCCCCATTACCCCCATCTTCCTTTCCCAGTCCAGATTATTCACTATTGTTTATGTTCTATAACAGGTGAGCGTCCTCACAGATCAAGTGGAAGCCCAAGGAGAGAAGATTCGGGACCTTGAAGTGTGTCTGGAAGGTCACCAGGTGAAACTCAATGCTGCGGAAGAGATGCTTCAGCAGGTACGGGCAGGTGGAGTGGAGGGCTAGGGGCTTGAAGCAGCGCCGATGTTAAATGCCCCTTTATGGGTTCCTTCTTACTCTCCCATGATGCCTGGAGGTGGGGTTGGCTGTGCTCTGTGCAATGTTTAGACAGCAGGTGAAACCAACCTGAACATTGAGGGTGGAGCGGGATGGGGCGGGGCAGCCCAGTGGGGACATAACTCGTTGAGCTGGTTAGACAGAGTCCCAGGAGTACTTTCTGCAGACCATGTCACCTCATCTTATCATAGAAGCTGCTATCTGCTAGGGTGGCCTCTGGGGTTGCAGAAAGTCAACCTGTTATCATGGCATTTTTTTTTGCACCCCCACCCCCACTCTATTACTTCCTCTGATTAAAACTATCACACGAATACCATCTTACTGTAATTTAGTAGACATCGAAAAGGAAAGCGATAGCTCACTGCTGTTTCCATACTTTGTAAATAGAGCCCTCTACTTTTATATCATTTTGTTGTAAATAGAGCCCTCTACTTTTATATCATTTTGTTGGTTTCCAGTGTATGTGCTCAGGATTTGCAAACTGTAGTCCTATGGAGGGACAGCCTAGTCCTTAGGCTAAAGTTAAATATGACACAGCAACACTTTTCCATTGAAAGATGTAGCTAGCTATGTACTACCACTTACAGTTATACTAAGTAGAGATATCAAAATTGACCTAACCATTCTTTATCCCCCAAATAGTTGTATCGTTGTAAAAAGCGAGCTGGGGCTATTACAGAGGGGTGCTGAGTTGTCCTGAGTCTTTAAGGTCTGCTGAGCACATCATTAGACTTTGGATGCAGTCTGTTTATTCATAGATTTCCTTTGCTTAAGTCAGCCTTGCACTCTTGCCTATTTTGAAAATTACAGCACGCTAGAAGTTTACGTGTGCTGTTGATAAGATTCCTGACATAGGGAAGAATCTCACCTTCCATTTAAAGAAGGAAAACCATTCTCTCAAAATGATCAGATTTATTTAGATGACTGGTCATGATCCTTTCCTCAGAGCTCCACTCTTTTGTTTTGTTTTAACTCCAAGATGAGCCTGTGTGCACAGCTCTGCAGTCGACTGCTGGCCTGCTAAGTGTCAGTTTCTGGGATGTTAGTTTGGTTTCGGTGCATTCGAAGAATTTAGGGGGAGAAAAGATAAATGAGCATCTCAATGGACATGTTTTTATAAAATTTGGTTGCAGCAGCTTGGAGGTTGTTATTAATTTGCTGTCTTTTCACTCCTGATTAATAAATTACACTATTCTGTCTTGGTTTGACTTTGTTTAGATTATATACCATTTTTCTTCCTTGTATTTTTTTATTCTGAGAAATTATTCTTAGTAACAGAAGGTCTTTTATGGAAGAAAAGAAAACGAATCTTGTCTTTTGAATACCTGGAAAAGAAAGGAGTCTGATTGGGAAACAATCTTGCATGAAGCACGTGTGGATGGAGTTTTCAGGTCTCCTGTGGTGTGTGGGGGTGGGTAAGGAAGATGACAGACTATTGTAAATGGTTCAGAAAGAGCCATGAAAGTTACTGTGTGAGAACGTATCAGAGGGCTGACGTTTCAGGAAGGTGGTTCCTGGCCAGAAGCCACACTTTCGGGGGCTAGAGAATAGCTGCATTGTCTTGCTGGAGCTGTGTGTCACTGCTGACTCTCTCTGGACTGCTCTACTTCCTGCTGTGGCAGTGTTCTGTCTATCAAGGAGCTTAATGGAGGCGGCCAGCACTCCTGGGCAGAGGCTGGCTAATCTGTCAGCAGTGTCACACAGAAAGCAGTTGGGCTTTTGAAAGCCTTAGGTTGATTAGCTCTTGTATCCTACTTATTCTAATTCCCATTGCTCTTCCCATGCGCTGAGTAAGGTATCAGGCATTGGCTTGCCACCCAATCTTGTCATTATTCGTCTGCTATAGTTTGGAAAAGGGGTAACTGAGCATTTGTCTCTTCTAGAACGTGACTAAGTTCTGTCACTAAGTTCCGCATTTTCAGTGCAGGCTCTCAATCTTGTAAGAGTATCATTTCATAAACATTACACACTCAAATTGTGGGATACATTTGAGCCTCAGCTCGCACTAGGTGTTTGTTGGACTTGGTGGTTCCAGCACTGGATCTCAAGTTCAATGCTGCTGCTGTCTGGAACCTGACACTGTTTGCGAAGACCCTCGGATCTTGCAGCACAGTGCTGGTGCAGTGTTGTTTACAACCTGGAGTACGTCTATGTTCTGTGAGCAGGAGGCAGGTACAGACTTGCTCTGTCTGGCTGAGATATCCTTGGCTGCGGGGCTCTTGGCTTCTGGTGGTTGGAACAAGAATGACTCATGACCTCCAGGCAGAGAATGGACACAATTGCTTCTTTCTGCCTGTCCTGCCAGACCTGACCCACTGCTCTGAATGAGGTCTTTCCCTGTCTCCAATAGGGCTTTCTGTTTGTCTGGAACCCAGCACTTCTCCTGGATGTTGCTGGTCCAGATAACACTGCACACTAATGAATCCTGTCTAAAGGTAACAACTGTTTTCAGTGCCTTTGTGAACCAAGCAATGCAAGATAGTCTAGTTTTGTTAAAAACACAGGGGTAGGAATTAAAGATTTAAAGATATCCTAAAAGTTTTTTAATTTTGAAATGTCCTGTGTGAACCTCAGAGTAAGTAACTGTAGGTCGTGGCTGTCCGGGAGATCTCTAGTCTACAATGTATGCTCCGGACTTCCCTCACCCGCTTGCTACAATAGCACTGGGAGACTATCTTGGTTACTTTTCTGTTGCTGTGATGCGAAGACATGACCAAGGACATTGATGAAAGAGTTTGTTGGAGTTTATATTTCCAGAGGGTTAGAGTGTAAGATCATCACGGCCGGGAGCAAAGCAGCAGGCAGGCGGGCATGGTGCTAAACAGTGGCTGATTGCTTCCATCCCGATCCACAGTTTTAGGCAGAGAGAGCTAACTAGGCATGGTGAGGGATTTTGAAACCTCAAAACCAACTTCCGAGTGGTGTGCCTCCTCCATCCAGCAAGATCACACCTCCTAATTTTTCGGAGACAGTTCAGACACCTGGGGACCAAGCACTCAAACATATGTGCCCATGGGAGGTGGGGGAAATCATTCTTTTAAAGCACCACAGGGACTTAAGAAAACCTCGGTGCAGTATGCATAGTCTAAACCCTGCGTGTTGTTTAGCTCCAGTAATTTCACTGAGGTGTCCTTTCCTGAAGATGGTGTTCCAATGTCAGACTCCTTCCAGAAGCCCCAGAGGAAGAGGTTATCCTCTCACCCAACCCACGGGGAAGCCTCCTCCGTCATCCTGAGACTGGCCCCTGCTCACTGTGACTGCCTACCTGCCAGGTGGCATATGTAAACATGAACTCATCCAGTTTCCAGGAGAAAACACAGAGACCCCTCTTAGTATTAGATAAACCAGAAGGAGACAGAACTGACTCAGAACTGGCCAGGTCCACCAAGACTACAATGCTTGAAAGGAAAGAGGGATGCAAATTGTCCTGACTTTGTGAAGCCATCATCCTGCTCTGAGAAATAGGTGACAACATTCATGTGGTTCGAGCCTCCAGCCTGTCCCAGAGCAGCAGGATTTATGTGAAGCTGACTGAGGTGTGGAGTGGCTGGGAGTCAGTAAGCCTAGATGTTGATCTGGGAAGGAATAGATGTATTTTTATTTCTTTTGATTTATTATTATTAGTGATGCTGGGCCTCATGCATGCTAGGCAGACACTCCTGCCACTGAGCTCTGGCTCTCTGCTTTCCTTTCTTGCTGAGAATAGGGATGAAGTCTGGATTCTAAATTGTACATCTCTGCTATTTCCTCATAAGACAGCAACCTGATGGTGAGGGGCAGGGTAACAGCACACATAATCACTGGTCCTGCCCTCAACCAGCACAGAGCTCGCTGGAAACTTCTTCCAAGGCGGCATGGACTTGACGGAGAGAGCTGTGCCAGTGAAAGGGAGTCCTGTTGAGTTAGAAAGTTCGAGAGAGAAACAGGAAGTACCCAGACCTCCAGACAAAGCTGAAGGCTACCCATAGAGGTGCCTTAGCACTTATGGAGTTATGTACAACTGTTCCAGTTTTGTTAAAAACAGATTTTATACAAATGGCCAGTGTACCTGTAGACACTGGGCACAGGCCCTGTAATATGCTAAGAAATAAAGGGGTTTTTTTTTTAAATAAAAAAATATTAAACAGAACTCCACACATGATCTAGCAGGCACATATATCTGTCTGAGGAAGTGAGACAAGGCAGCAAGTCATGAGTGAGAAAAATGTTCAATAATTCCCTAAAACCCCTCTGAGAGATTTTAAGACACAAATACAAATAGTTTCTTCTAGTTTATCGTACTTGATGCTTTATGTCTAGACGTTAGTGCAGATGGCACATCAACCCATGTTGCAGGTGAGGCTGTGGTTTCAAAGAGACTCGAATGGCCAGAGTAGTGGGTGGGTGGGGGATCCATTTTCTGTAGTGTTCCTCTCAAGCCTGGCTTGGCTTCCTGGCAAGGCCAGGGCCTTTGACTTCAAAGGGCAAAGGGATAGGGTTTTGCCTTCTTGTCTCTCCACAGCCTGTTCTTTCCTTCTGGTTTCAGGTTGCCAGGGGGGCTGCAGTCCCCTGTCATTGGTCAGTAATTCCCTGGGTCATGTTCCACTTTTAAAGATGGAGGTAATTGCTTCAAGATGTGGCCCTTTATGGAGAGAACGACTTGAAAGGCAGATCTCTTTTTTATCAGCTCCAGTCAGGACCTGAGCCTTAGGAAAAAGGAAATGGCTGATTGCTCCGAGATGTAAACTCTCTTTCATCTCTGAGAGGGGAGATGCCCTTGTGCTTCTGGAAGAAGTTAGTGGTGGCGGGAAAAGAGAGAGGCAAGTGGTAATTTTGTTCATTCTTTTATTTTTCTAAAGCATCCTTACCGAGCTTCACAGTCCTCATCGTAAGTGAAATAAGTTTTCCATACCCCTCTCCTCCTTGCCCTCCTTCCTTTAGATTGCAGGCAACCTTGAAACAGTCAGGAGCAGGAAGCACAGTGCTGCTTGGGAAACTTGCTCCCCTTACCCTCAGCTGCTGCCTCTCCCCATCCATCATGGTAACTGCAGGACCATAAGCAGTGCCCAGTGGGGTCCCACCCTGTAGGCTGCTCCAGACAGGCAGGCGGGTTGCATCCAGAGCTGACACCAGTGCTGGAGTGACAAGCTAGCAGGGACACAGGGCATTTTCCTTAAAGTAGATAGAATAGAGGTAAGGACAGCAAAGGAGATGGGAGAGCAAAGTGAATGGTCAGAGATCTGGTACAGGGAAGACGGCGTGGCAGACAGCCACTCCTGAATCGGTGCTATGGATCTGTAACAGGCCAGAACCATAAGCTGTGTCTAAAGTTTAGATCTCAAATCCCAGAAGTAAAACTGTTTTTGCTCCCTACTGTGGTAAAGGCTACAGGCAGGCGGCAGGCAGACAGATAACTGTTTAAGGAGTGAAAGGAAGAGGAGGAATGGGGAAAGGGATAAAAGAGAGGGCTCTTTTTCTTTGTATTATACACACACACACACACACACACACACACACACACACACACACACAAAGTACATTTACTTCCTCAGAGACAGAATAGTTGGTAGTGGTAACTTTAAGGGCAGGGAGTCCAGAGGCTTCTTTAGAATGTCAGAAATTTGGTCATGTTTATAGCCCAAGGAATGAGAGCTGATGGTGAGGACAAGATTAAATGCCGGCCAGAGTGCATGATTGATGGTCCTATCCCAGGCCAGCGCAGGGCTTGGTGGGAACTCCTTCCCAGGCAGCACAAAGGTGAGGGAGTGGCCAGGTTCCAGTGAATGGGAGTCTCTCTGAGTTACGAGCCAGACGAAGATCAGGGGATACCACCAAGACTACTGGCTACCTGCCACGGATATTCACCAAGTTGTGTCAGGATGGGCAGAGATGGGAAGGTCAGTCAAAATGGTACATTTCAGAAACAAAATTCTAGAAGTAGTCTAGAAGTTCAGTCTGTTTCTCTCTCTCTCTGTCTCTCTGTCTGTCTCTGTCTCTCTGTCTGTCTCTGTCTCTCTGTCTGTCTCTCCCTAAGTAAGTCTCTCTCTCTTTGTGTCTCTCTCTGTCTCTCTCTTCCCCTCCTCCTTCACTCTCCCTCTTCCCCTTCTCCCTCTCTGTTTCTTTCTGTTTCTCTGTTTTTCTTGCAGTGGGGGAGGGGAAGGCAGCGGGGTCAGCATAGCCCAATCTGGGTCCTCCCTTACTCAGCCGCTGAGTGATATAGGGTTACAGATGTGTGTCAACACACCCAGCTTTCTGGGATAGAAAATAGATCATGAAAATGAGAGGACTTGACAGAGGCAGTGACAGCATGCAGTCTGTCAGACTAGCTTTGGAACGAAGTGCGTGTCTGTGGCTGTCTGTATGTGTCTGTATGTGTCTGTGGGTGTACACACTAAGGGATTTAAGAAAGATAAATGAGATAACAGAAAATTCTGAAATAAAAAAGAATGTAAGTTTAGTAAATGGTGATAAGTTTTTATTGTATTGGTAGCTAGGAAGAGAGGTTATTTGACAAGAGCACATTGTGGGGTTTAAGGCTTAGAGGCGTAGAGATTTGGAACTGAGAAGAACTAGCCAGGAATGAGTAGAAGCTTTACCAGACAGTATTGGCAGATAAGCTGTAATCAGATATGGCAAGTTTGTATGGAAACTGATGGTACGATTAAATGACTTTCAGTAGCATTGCTCAGGTTGTCAGGGGTGGAAACAAAGTCTGAGATTTGGCTTCACCTGGGCCTTCGTAAACAAAGGCCATCAGGTCTGGGGCCTGGGCGAATTGGGGGGAGGATTTTTCTGGTGTAGATATGAATACAAATGTAATGACAAACCTCAAAGTACAGACTGGCCAGGGAGACAAATATTGCTAAAGAAAGTTGATAGACCAGGAAAACAGGGAGTTACTAAGTAACCAGTGGACACAGAAGAAGAAATTCTAGGTCGAAGGAGCAAGAGGAATAGTTGAAAAGGTCAGACGAGAGAACTTAAGAACCAAAGAGTTAGGAGACAAAACAAACACATTCTGGGCACAGATGAGGACCTAGTTGTGACCCTGACGCCAAGAAGCAAAGCCTCCAGGAGCCGAGGTCGGCGTGAAGCTGAACAGAAGGTCTGCAAGCAGAAACAGGACAGAACAGCGACCAACCATTCCCAAGGATGATGAAGCTCCTGAGGAAACGCAGACTGCCTAATGTAGGTAGAAAAGCCATCCATCTGAAGGCAGATGCCTGTGGGGCATGGAAACTGCCTTGCTTCTGGGTATTTGGGAAAATGTGCTAGACCTGAGCACATTACATGTGAACGATCGATGAGAACAGATCTGGATGATATGGGAGACAGGTATTCTCTGTGAGCTGGGTTGGAGCAGTCCTGAGAAGGAGAGATGGGTGTTCTGTAAGTTGTGTTGGTGGGCACAGAGTGGCCTTCATCTGAGGTGACCGGGAGAGGGAAACACACCATGTCAAATCCTCCTGTTGGAAGTAGAAAGCGTCGATGCTGCAGGGCAGCAGACGCCTGTTAAGTTGTGTACTTTGGAGAATCTGCTTCCTGACAGTGGCCAGGGGCCTGGCTTAAACTTGTTGAAGGCTGACTTTTTTCCCAACAAGAACAATCATCGGCATTAGAATTCTATTTCCTTTTTTTTTCTTTTGGTCTTTTTAGTGGTCTATATTAATTGTATGTAATGGGTCTCATTATGACATCTCTCTCTCTCTCTCTCTCTCTCTCTCTCTCTCTCTCTCTCACACACACACACACACACACACACACACGGTGTAATTTAATCTTATCCCCCATTAGCCTGTCCTGTCCCACTTCTGATCTCTCTCTCTCTCTCTCTCTCTCTCTCTCTCTCTCTCTCTCTCTCTCACACACACACACACACACACACACACACAGTGTAATTTAATCTTATCCCCCATTAGCCTCTCCTGTCCCACTTCTGATCCCTTTCCTACCACCTTGCACGTCGATCCAGTGAGTATTTCAAAAACATCATCCTGTACTCCAGTGGATGCCCCCATACTTGGTGTACTCCTTTTCCCTCTCACTGCCCCTCCTGTAAATTCCCCTTTCCTTCCATGCAGCTTCAACTTGCTTTACAACTTGGACCCATATGACTTTATGTAGCTATATACAATCTAGGTCCCAAACTGAGAGACAAAATGTATGTTTCTGAGACTGACGTAATTGTTGAATATTACTATTTCCAGTTCTTATGAGTGACATAACTTTGTACTTCTTTATGGAAGAAAAAATTTCCATTGAGTATGTGTACACATTTCCTTTTGAAAAGTCCGTTTGTCAGTCAGTGGACACCTATGTCGGTTCTGTGACATACCTGTTGTGAACAGTCTGCAGTGAACAAGTCAGTACAGTGGATCTCTGTGATGTGTGGACACGAAGCCTGGCCTTTTGAGTCGATGGGCTAGAACAGTAATTGTTCTTGATGAGGATAAGGCAGGGATGTCAACAAAAGTCTTGAAAGAGGTAAAAACACCAGGGAGCGTGTAAAAGCTTTATTATCAGTGAGCTGTCATCAATTAACAACCTCAGGTTTCCAATTAAAAGTTGAGCATGTCCAACACGAATGTCCACTCAGAGTGTGAGCATGACCGATTCAAACACCAGTGTGACTAATTAGAATGGCCATTGGAACTAATTACAGCACTGTCCTCATCAGCTGTAACATGGGCGTGACTAATTACAACCTGGAAGTTTAAATGACTTGGGGGGGTCTGACTGTGCTGAGGGCAGAGGAGACTTCCATACTTTGTAAGGCTTTTCAAAAGTTCACTGAAACAGTGTCTGGAAGCTGATCCCTGGACAGAGTGCATGGATACCACCTTAAGATCATTCCTCAGCCCACGGGGATTGTGCTCTCAATTGTCATGTTCCTAAGTGTTGGTTTCTGGTAGGTGTTTAAAAACAGACTGAAGTCTTACGGAATATTCTTTTTTTCCTCTTAGAACCCAGCACTCCAAAGGAATTGTCCACATGAATCTCACCTTGTGAGATTGTCCTCCTGTCCCTGTAAATAGGCAGCTTGGAAGCTTATATATCTACATGTTGTGGTTCATCCCTAGTTTCTAGTAATTTATTAGTTTCCTGCTAACAGTAACTCTGCCTTCAATCTCTCCTCTTATCTGCTTTAGCTTTTATGATTTCTTTTGTGTATATGGTGTGTGTGTATAGGTAGGTGTACAAACACATATACACACATACCATGACACGTATGTGGAGGTCATAGAAAAGCCTAAGGTGTTATTTCTTGCCTTCTACCTTGTCTGAGATAGGTCTCATGGCCTTGTATACATAAGACTAGGTAGTATGCAAGCATTCATGTACTCTTCTTTGTCTGCATCCCGTTTTGCTGTATTATTATCAGAATTATAGACATTTGCTGTATGCCCAGCTACCTTCTACATGGGTTTTAGGGATCTGAACTCAGGTCCCCACACTTGCATGGCCAGCCCTTTAACCACCAGACCTTTGATATATTTTTAACTAGGAACATCCATTTTGTAAACTGTCTTAAATGAGTTATAGAACAAGGCATGCAGAGGCAAGAATGGAATCAGAGAATGGGGTGTAGAAAAAGAGGGATATGGGAAGAGGGTGTAGGAGAGAATAAACGATAAGCAGTGAAGGCTATTAATATCTTTTGAACGTCACATTCGCAAGGCCAAGAGAACTCATCAGTTTGGTGTGCCCTCCCACTTGGGAAAGAACTGCTTAAGATACTTTCCAACCTTAGCCCCAGCAGCAGAGTTCTCTAGATAGTATGTGTTCAGTGAAACCCAGCAGTCTAAGTGGACATTTACTGGGCTTTGTAAATATTTGTTGACTACCTTTTTCAGTGTTTTTTCTCTTTAAATTCTTTGATTCACAGCACACCTCTCCCACTCCAGCATGAAAAACAGGATATATCCAACAGAAATGGATTCTGAGGTCAAATAAGTGGTAGTTGGCAAACTAATTCTGCTTATGACTGGCATTATGCTCTTGGCCAGCAGACTTGCTTACTCTCCCTGAGCCTGTTTTCTCCTCTGTACAGTTGGGATACCAAAGTTTGCTGCCAAGTCCCTGCGGAGGTATGTTAAGAGAATGTGTACAAAACCAGCCAGCAGTCTCTGCTGCAAAGAAGGCACTTGACAAACTCCAATTTGTCATTACCTTGGACATCTCATCTGACTGATTCCTTGTAGCCAAGCATCCTATGGTTCTAATGCTGTAGTGTTCCTGCTTTTTCCCTGTTATCCAGCCTCATGTCTGGCTGAACAGGAAGAACCTGTTTCCATGACCCAAGGCTCAGGAGGACTTCTAGACACCCAGTTAATTCACTTAGTTTGTAGCTCAGAGTCATCACCAGGGACTGGTGTCCTTTTAGGGTAAGGTTAGTGAAGCATCTGGTCCTAGTCAAACTGCCTTTTCCTCTATGGTTTGATTCATGATGGCTGGACAGTTTGAGATCTATGAGATAAGAGATCGTCATTCTGTGTTCCAGGGTTGGGGTGTCTGAGGTGGTACACAATGCTCAGACGATGGAAGAGGTTGTTTCTTTTCTAGTTGCTCTTCTGGTTACCGTGTGTGTCCTCAGTGCTAGGACCTGCACGAATAAGGGTCTACCATCGTAGCCGTCAGGATACCACCCTTTGCTGCTGGGAAATGTACTGCAATCCGGAAATGCTTGTGGCCCTTTATAATGCCTCAGTCGCTGTCTTACCTGTATGCTTTGTTATTTTTTCTTGTATGTTTAATAGGTGTATGTGTTAATGGCAGGCTTGGTGCCCAGGAGCTGGCCTATTTGGTTGCCAGCCACTATTCTAGTGACTGCAGGAATAAAAATAATGACCTTGGTCTTTCTGCAATAAGGAGAGAATAACCTTGTTTCATAGTAGCCGGGTTGTAATTTTGATATAGTTCAGGAAAGAAACATATCACAGGACCATTCTTGAGGAGTCTACTTTATACTCTGACTTCTCTCCAGATTTACTGTAAATGATGTCTTATGTGGAGATTTGTAGAAGACTAGACTAATCCTTGATTATACCGAGGAGCTGGACTAGAAATTTCTATTTACAAAAACTGTGTTGTCATTATGAATGCATATTCCTTTTTTTCTGATTAAGAGGGATTGCCGCTCCGCCTTGAAAACAGGGATGGGAAATGTTCGTCCTTTGAAAGTGCCTATTCATTTTCTCTGAATAATTAATAATGGTTACTATGGAAAATATGTTTTTTTGTGAAATGCCTTTCACAGTAGAGTGATGTCAGGGGTTGTGCTGTCCCCAAGTAACCTAGGGTCAGTCAAACTTCTCCCTAACAGACCCGTGGCTGGTATGCAGCAGTCCCCACCCTAGGCTGTAGAAGACACAGTGTGGATATTGCCCTGTGTGCTATGGATGGAGCAGCTGATGACCTTATTGCCATGGGGGCTTATGATGCTGAGATGCATTTTTGCTTCCAGGAGCTGCTAAGTCGCACATCTCTGGAGACCCAGAAGTTGGATCTGATGACTGAGGTGTCTGAGCTGAAGCTCAAGCTGGTTGGTATGGAGAAAGAACAGAAAGAACAGGAAGAAAAACAAAGAAAAGCAGAGGTGAGTGTGATGCACCATGTGGGGTGGGGTGGGGTGGGGTGGGGGTGGAGTTTGGGTTGTATGTACCAGGCTTCTAGGCCATCTGGCCAACTGCAGTCCCAGCAGCCACTGTGTACTAAGGAATCTTCATGCACTACAAACACAACGATCTGTTTAATACCAAGTTATCAGGTTTTGCTGTTGCTGCACATTTCAGCAATGCCCAAACCGCTCAGTTTTGGCTTTAGTGCTGTATCCTCAAACTGCTGACAGGGATGGAAAGGGAAGCAGTTGAGAGGAAGGATCAGGCACACGTAGAGGGACACAAGATGTCTTTTGTGAAAACTAAGGTAATGACAACAGTAAGAAGGAAGTCAGCCTCCCAGCAGGCCTGGGACTGTTTCAGATACATGTTTCATTGCACCTCCTTACCCCCTGCTCTGCCTGCCCCCAGTTTGTGTGCTTTTTTCTTTCCTCTGGATGGGCTGTGTGGGTGAGCCTACACTCAGGCCATCTCTGAAAGAATGTTGGCTTGTATTGTCTTCCAGTCTCCATATGTCATTGGCTAGAGCAGTCTATTGGATAGAGTTTAGAGAGGTTTAGGCCCAGAACACCTTCTCCAAGGAGCAGCACGTTTTCACTTAGATAATCACCTTCCCGTTCTGGGTTCACTCCTGGCATTGTGACACATGACAGAAGATTTACATTTCAGGAACTTCGGCCTGTTTACTGACGGATCTACCCAATAGCTCTCTGGACTTAAACAAATTAGTTACATAACTTATATGAACATCTATTTGTTTATATATAAAAATAATTGATGAGCTAAAGACAATTAAATCACAGATGTTAAGTGCTATAGTGTCTGATATTTGTAAACAATTGGTTTACATTCAGTTCTCTATATCACTCTCAAAATTATCAAATGATGGAAAGTGACATCTGCAGTGTTTTTCTGAGTTTATAATAGAGCTTGGACTACTAATATGCCAGGGGGTGTTCCTTGCATTGGTTTTGAGAACATGTTTCAAAGTAAGATGTGTAGTGGTCACAGGAAGAGAGCTGTAGTAAGCTGCATGCAGGAACTCTTATTAAGAGTACAGGTAGGTCTTATTGGATTTCATATCTGGCCTTGAGTCCCTAGCTTTGAGCTCCTAGTTGTTAATTAAACTCCAAAGTCGCTAGTTTTGTTATTTGCTTATTTATTTCTATTAGATGGTAGTAATGCTTGCCATCTCCCTAGTCATTCTGAGGATTGCCTGAGAACTTGTATAGCCTTTAGCCTAGGGTGGACCATGTAGCAGGAGCTAGCTTTTCTTGGTTATTTACTGGCAGTGTTGTTCACATTGACCGTGAAAAGGTAGATTGTGACATGTTATTCACAGAGTTCACCCAGACTGAAAGATGATCTGTGTGGACTTTCTTCATTGTTTGTAGGGAAACAATGAGATCTCCCGGATTAGGCATTTTATCAGTGCTCTAGGGTGTCTAATATATGCAGGCATACATTAGGCAGAATTCAGTGAGCTCTGAGAAGGGCATAAATTATCAGAGACTCATTTAAATCCATAAGGGGAGAAGAGGGTGGGGGAAGGGCAAAGAGAGGAGTAATAAGTTGATGGAAGTCTAGGGTTAAACAAAGTACAGCATGATCAGAGCAAGACAATCTTACTGTACCTCGAAAAGCCTGCTTTAGGGCAGTCCTTGATTTTTCTGTTTCCTTATTCTCAGGAAGGCTGACGCTTCATGACAGAAATGGTCATCTATGGCTCTAGAATAACATCTAGAGAGACTTTTTTTCTTAAAGGTTTCAGCAAAAGCTGAAGGGTCATGGTTGGTCTCATTCTGACTGTGCTGGCCCTCTGGGGATGGCAACACTTGGAGTACATGAGTGTGAGGTGAAAGTCAGTCCACCTGTGAAGAAAAGGCAGAAGAATTGTGTGGAGCCAGATAACTTGTTCCTGTTTGGGGATTCAGGAAGGAGGTGAACTCCCCCATCTGTGATACACATAGGAAAGCAGTCACTTCTCTGATGGCTTGCTTTCTTCTCCTCAGGATTGCTTTCAAATCCTACAAAGTCTGGAGTCAGGCTGTTCATGCATGAGGCAGCACAGCTCCTGAGCTCCGTCCTACCAGATCACTGCCCTGCACAGTTGCCAGAACAAATATTAGGTCTCCATGCAGAGGAATTTTGTAGGCTGTTCAAACCCGTGAGAGGCAGTGAGCGGCCACGTGACCCGAAACACATTCCTCCTTGTAATTGAGCATACTCTGCTGGTTTGCCCAGGATCTCAGCATCTGTTGGTGGCTATCTGGAGTACCAGTGGCTGAATACCATGAGCGTTGTCTAAGCCTTACTGCTGCTGTGTGATGGAAGTGAGAACATTTGCTAGCTTAGGTCACTCGTGATTGGAATCGCATGAGTAAAGGGAGATTCTTTTCCGCTCCTATACTGCATCATTTTTACCAGTGAATGTTTGTGTATAAGGCTGAGCATGGTTAGAAAAGGCAAGACTTTGTTCTCCTTTTTGAGATAGCCAGATGGAAATACTTCTGATAGTAAGCTTTTTGTCACTATATTAACACACTTTTCTGGTTGCTGTGACAAAATCCCCAGTCGAAGCAAAAAGGGAAGAAAAGTTGTTTATCATCATCATCATCACATCGTCATCATTGACATCATCATTGTCATCGTTGTAGTTGTCATTATTATTATTATTATTATTATTATTATTATTATTTGTTTTTTGAAGTAGAGTTTCTCTGTATAGCCTTGGCTGTTCTGGAACTCATTCTGTAGACCAGGCTGGCCTAGAACTCAGAAATTTACCTGCTTCTGCTTCCCCAGTACTGGTATTAAAGGTGTGCACCACTCCACCTGGCTTAATATTTATCTTTGATTCATGTTTAAGCAATACAGTGTGTCATGGTAAGGAAAGTGTGGTGACTGGGACTTCACCCATAGTAGTAGGAGCTCAAGGCGTGGCTTGTTACATATCATTAGATCAAGAAACAGAGAGAGCTCTGATTAGAACAAAACTGGATTCAATCCTCAGTGACCTGCTTCCTCCAGCTAGACTCCTCCTAAATGTCCCAGAGCTCCCTAAGACAGTGGCACCAGAAAGACAAGACGTATTTAAACACATGAGTCTTGGAGGGAACTTTCACATGCAAATTCTAGCAGTCACCGTGGCAAAGTAAGCATGCAAATAAATTTGAAGACTGATTTGTTAGCTCAGTGTTTCAGGAGTTCTAGGCTGGCTTCACTGTGAGGAGGCAGAATAGTGTGACAGTTGGGACATGTGACAGAGAAGGCTGTTGAAGCCAAGGCAGCTAAGACGTAGAGAGAAACAGTAAGGGGTTGGGGCACGATTCACCTCTAAAGTCATGCCTCCATTGATACACTTTGTCTAACCTGGCTCTACCTCCTATGATGTCCCAATCTTACCAAAAAATTATGAACCTATCAATGGGTTAATCCATTAATGAAGTCCTAGCATTCATGATCAAGTCTCTTCTAAAATCCTATCAGCAAACCTTTAACACATGAGCCTTCCTTTGGCATTTCCAGTTGAAGCTGTAGCACTTCCTCTGTGCAGCTTGGCCACTGTTCTCAGATTCAGTGCTTACTTCAATGAAAACAGAGTCAGTTTTTAACAGGATCATCACATTCTGTTCTGATCAGACCCTGAGTCATTCTGGCTTCATTCAGTGCCCTGCTGCTTGTCCTCGAGTTGTACAGATGATTACTAGCTGACAGTCTGTAAGACCCAGGGGTTGGAGATACAGGCTTCCTGACGACCAGCCTTCCCAAGGACTAGGTCGGTAGTGGCACATATGAGATGTTGGGGAATACAGATGTTTGCTTCATTTTTCCTCATTAGCCTTTTACCATATGCCTGGGTCTTTTCAAGCTACCCAAGACTGACTACTAGATTTACTTCTGAAAGGCAGGGTTTATAGCAGAGGGACCAATGTGAGAAGTAAATGCTAGAATTGAGATAATGGTTCACAAAAGAAAGTTCCAGGGACAAAAAAAAAGTTTCTTTGTGGCACTCCAGAGCACGCTAGTCAGAAAGATCCTCTAGAAGGATTCTCTCTGCACTAGAATTCGAGGGCGACACAGCCAGGTCTCTCTACGGGACCCAGAGGGGTCAAGCACTTGTCAGAGTCTGGATAGAGGAGAGCAGAGAACTGGACTGTGTGTTCCAGGATGTGGGGTTATCTTAGTTGATGGAGAACTAGAAATAATTTTCAAGACTTTCTTGCAGAACACACAGTGCCTTACAGCCCACTGTTTTCTTCCTGTGTTCCATACCTGGGAAGGGGAAATTCTGATTTCTGAACTAGAGCAGCTAGAATGATGGACTTGGACCACAGAGCAAGTACAGGGAAGAGTGCATTTGCTCAGAGCTGAACTGGCCTGTTGAGAAGAGGTTGAATATTTTTGTTTTATTAATTTACCTTTTCATATATATGAAAGAAACTTAAAGAATTAAAAAGGATGTTTAACGAAAGGTCTCATACACGTGCCCTCCAGCTAGTTGACAGGAACCAGCGTCATCTGTCTGTTGTATTCTTCCAGAGTTATCCTATGTGAGGACAAGCTAATTCGTGTGTGCAAATGGGCACAGACACAACCCATATTCCAGACACACATGTGTACACTTTCACACACCCCTAGGCACAGCACACATGTGTGCGTGCATATAGACACATCACATGTACTTACATCATGTGCACAAACCCAGAGACACCACATATACATACACCACATGCATACACACCACATACACAAATACCACATGAACGAACACACACACACATACACACTTCACAGACCCCCCCACACCATGCACACATACCTCATGCACATACAGCACATGCACACATACCACATACATCATGTGCACACACACTTCATGCACACTTCATGCACACCCTACACACACTATGCACACACTCCTCATACACACAAACACACACACACACACACACACACACACACACACATCATGTGCACACACACCTGCACAAACACCACACGAATAAGCACAGACACACGTGCTTTTTTTATTTTCATACTTTTCTTTTTTAAAAAAAGGAATAATCTTAATGCCTCTTTACAAACCATTCCACATATTTATGTCTGCCTATTTTCTAATATCTCTCTATGCCCAACAAAGTTCTTTTTTGATGAACATTTAAATTGTTTCCAGGCTTTTGCTGTCCGATGCTGTCGTAAGTAATCTTACACATGTGTGAGGCTCCCACAGTGGAACAGATGAGTCAGGAGCATCTGTTCTTGAAATTCTGACGTATTTCCAGATCTCCCTCTGTAGACTGTCGAGGTTAGACAGCCCTCAGCAACGTACGCTAGGCGAGGGCCAGGCCACTGTTGAGCTGAGCATGAAGTAAGAAAGGGAGGAAGAACTGAGCGGGCTTAGCAGGTAAGAAGTCAGACAGACTATGATTTTGGAAGGTGCTGGAGAGCTGCACAGACAGCCCTAAGAAGGGGAGTGGAAATTCATCAAAGCAGGGTGAATGTACAAAGTCAGCTGAGATTACAATACACAGCGGCAATTACGAACTTATAAATGTTGCCTGTGCTTCATGATTGGTAGCCCAAGGAGGCAGCAGTGTTGCGAAAGGCTCTGCCTCGTAAGAGAGAAAGAGAAAAAGACTTGGGGCTAGAGAAGGTTGCCAGCCCTGGAGTTGGAGTGTTAAGTTTCAGGTCTGAGGACTGAGACACACAAAACAATAGGAGCTTAGGGAAGTGGCTAAGCGGACGTTATCGAATGGTCTGGCTGAGGAAGAGGGAGGAAAGCAGGTGTGCACCTAACCTATGACCTACATCTCTGGACTCCCTGATGCAGATAAGAACGGAAGTGGAGGGCAGGGAGCAGAAGCTGTCTGGGTCTTAAAAGTCTTCAGCTGATGCTGTTATGAATCAAATATGTTTAATTATTTTTCTCACTTTTGCTCAGACCCTAGGGAACAAAAACTGGGGAAACTGCAACTTGGTTTCAGTTTGAACCAAAGGGAAAACTAATGCAGTAATGTGGTCAGAGTATGAGGGTGAGTGGTCACTGTTACCCACAAAGTCATGAAACTGATCAAGGACAAAGCCAAGCAGAGGCTGGGAGCTCTACAGAGAAGACAACCTAGTCATCCTGAGCTGCTGGGAAAGTAGGTGGCTCTGACTGCACCATTTCCCATGCAGTATCAGCAAGAAGGAATGGCTTAGCGTAGCCTGCCCTGAGGGAAACTGGATTTCCTAGGGCCCAGCACAGAAGGTGGATAGGGAATTTCCTAAGGACCAGAGGGCACCTGTATGAACCATATGAGGAAGGACAAACCTCATACAAAGGGTGATCCTGAGAACAATAGCCTTTTAAAAGAAAGGCATGTTTTTAGTTAAAGAAAAGTGGACTTGATTCTTGCCATTGCAAAGAATTGGGACAACAGAATCACACAGTGGGACAACAAACCCACATGGAAACTGTTAGATTTCTGTTGCTTACTTTGTTTCTTCTGTCTTTAGTGCTAGGGCGCTAACCTCGGACATTGTTGTTCATGCTAGGAAAGTGTTGTTATCCAGAGAGTCTGAGGGGTCCAAGAGGCTGGAAAACAAAGTAGGGAGTCAAGGCCAGTGAGGTGCATCAGAGGATAAAGGTGCTCACTACAAGCTTGACGACCTGCCTTTGAACCCTGAAACCCAGCCAAAGGGTGGAAGGAGAGAACCATTGCTTGCCAGCTTTGACACAAACATCTTGGTGCACTCTTACACATACATAGTCACACAGTAGCTAAAAAAGGTGTTTTTTAAATATTTAAAAAAAAAGATTGAGTTACATCTGGGGCTGGGGAATTAGTTCCTTCTGGAGGGCCGGAGTTTGATTCTCAGAAATTACAAACAAAACAATCTAGGCGGGGTGGCACGTAGGTGTAATTCCAAGGATAGACAGTTAGGAGAGTCCCTGGAACTCGGTGGCCAGCAAGCATTGCCTAATTAGTGAGCTCCGGACCAGTGAGAAACCAAGCCTCAAAAAGTAGTGGGCAGTGACAACCAAGGTTGTCCTTTGGCCACAACACATATTCTTTCTCTCTCTCATACACGTGCGCGCACGCGCACACAACACACACACACACACACACACACACACACACACACACACACACACGCACACTCAGGCATTTACACAGATTAAGGCATAAGTTTCATCAGACTTATCTCATTGGTTCAGCTGTAAATGTGTCTGTCCTGATATACCAGAAACACTCACACTTCAGTGGGTGCTACGGAATCACTGCTTGGGATAGATTTTGACAAGGAATAAAGGCTGAATGTTAAATTATTTTAACATCCTATTAGTATCTGGAGGGGCATTACCATATGTAAGGATGGTATGTGTTAGAGTGCTCACTTGGGAGCGGGTATTGACACGTTTAGATGTGTGGGTGGGTATTGGCAAGTGTAGCATGAATTTAGGTTGGAGTGTGAGTGTGTGTGTGTGTATGTGTGTGTGTGTGTGTGTGTGTGTGTGTGTGTGTGTGTGTGCCTGTCTGTCTGTCTTTCTACCACTGCTGCTGCTGCTTCTACTTAGATGATGGGATCTGCCAGACTCCGTATCTCAGCTGTTAACTTAGAAGAATGGCCATCCATTGTGGCACAAAGTAGATATCAAACTTCAAGAATGGAACAGGTCTTAGGCCAAACCATGGCATGTACTTTTGTTCTGTCAAAGAGAGACCTGGCCATGAACTGGGGGCCACCCTCCCCTGCCCTCCTTACTCATGGAAAGTCACTCTCTGCATACTTGCCTGCCTTCCCAGCTGCTCTTCCAAGGTGGTCTGCATCTGCTGGTGACTGACTTTGGGTGCTTTTCTCTGCTTTCTCTCCCTTCCCACAGTCAGTTCTGAATGTGATCAGTGAGCTGCAGGAACAGATGTGTAGGCTGCAGCTGGACATCCACAGGCAGATTCAAGAGCGACTGTTACTTGCTAGGGACCACCCTGAGGAGGTGGTAGCCGGTGACCATGAGGCCGAGCCCCAGCCCTGCAGCCGGGACTGTGCCCCTTGGGAGGGGTCACCTGTAGGAACCACACTTAAGTATATCAGAGCATGCGTGTGTGATGTCTCAGTGGTAGAAGGCTGGGGTTCTCTTAACCAGAACTGTCTGTGTGCAGTGGCTTCGCATGGATCGGCTGTTAGCTCAGGGAAGAACTTGGTCTCACACAGGCCTCTGTTGATGTGAGGTAGGCTCTGGGATCCTCATCAAGCAGGGTTTGAGCAGGAGAGAATAGCTCTCTTGGAAGGGCACATTCCCCATCTTTAGGAATAGTATAAAGGTGTGTCCCAGGCTCTGAGTAGTAGTAAATTTGGAGCAAAGGAAGATTCAGGATTCTCTTTTTTCCAGTATATGATCTAGACACTTATCCTTCCCTCTGGACTGGATGTTTAAATGGTTAAAGCCTCATTGTATGATTCTCTTTAAGGTAAAACAAAAACAAAAACAAAAACAAAAAACAAACAAACAAACAAAACCCTCCAGCATCATGGGAAAAAAAAATCCTTTCAAATCAATGTTTAGAGAAGTTTAGCCCCATCCCCCACCCCAGGGAGTAAACACAATATCAGGGTTTTTGTTATGAATAATTAAGTCATCACCTGAAATTTCAGGAAAACAATACCAACATATTAATCACAGTATAGTGAGTTCATGACCTTTTGGGCCATATGCCAAAGAGCCATAAGAACCCAGACAACAGTAGCCTGGGCCTTCGTGCTTCTGCCCCTAGCGGGCACAGTGTCCTCTCAGAGCAAACTGAACAGCATCCTCCCCTCCAAGATAGGAACAAAACGAACAGACTCCTTCTATCTGCTGGGTCAGAACAGCTCAGGCAAGGTCAACAGTATTACTAGAGAAGGCAACCAAAGTCCTGAAGCCCAGTGATGAAGACCAAGGACACGGTCACCTTAGCTTAGAGGACATTTTTTCAATAAGGATCAAGAAATACTTACCTCAGCTGTAAGTCATTTTTAATAAATTCTCTTATAAGATTCCTGTGGAAGCAGTGTTACTTCATGGTAGATTGTCCCTAAGCCAGTTAAGTAATGACTTGAGTGTCAGGTGTTCATTCACCAACAGCTATGTGCCAGGACCTGCTGGGTAAGAGGTTCAAAAAGACTCCCCAGATTTCACAGAAGGAAACAGAAGTATCCATTAGCAGTCTACAGATAAACCTATGGGAGATCTGTGGGAGACACCGGAAGAGTCCCACAGAGGGTTCTAATAGGCTGAAGGATAGGCAGGAGTTAACATGGTGGGCAGTTAGAAGGAGAATGGTGTAGATATACAGGTGTAAGCTGGGAAGCAGAGTTGAAGATTCTCCAGCGTGATGTGGTAGAACTTAGCTGGAGCAGGGCAGGCCAGGGGTCATGAGTTAAAGTTTAGAAGCTTCAAGCAAGGGAGTGCCATGATCAGATAGGTGTGCTAATGCTGTTGCTTCTCTGGAAGTTTAGCAGTCAGGTTTTCCATAGGGCCAAGGTCACACAGAATCAACCATTTGAAGATGTTCAGGCTTCCAACACTCACTGCACTCATGGTGGTACTTTTGGAGGAAAAGGAGACATAGTAGCAGCATTCTTGGATACAACATAGATAAATCTTGGACCCAAATACAATTAATGACCTTTATGCCAGTTCTTCTGATACAAAGTAGTTGTTACTTAATCCAATTAAGTGAAGTTTGGTTCAAGACAACAATGTTGGCAGATCACACCGGTAGTACATGTTGTAATCCTCAGTGTTTGGAAGGTAAAAGTGGGTTTGAAAGCTTGAGGGCCATTTATGCTGTGTAGTGACTTTATAGGCCAGCCTACCCTTTGAGATTCTGCCTCAGAAGAACAGAACAAACCAACTGCTGAGTGTTGCCCCCTTAAATGAGAGAGTTTTCAGCCAAGGGTCCCAGAGTCAGAAGATGTGAGCTTAAATTCCTGCCCCACTTACCACCTGTACAAAGGCAGAAGTGGTTTAAACATCCCTTCCCCAGTCAGGAAGTATCTCTGACTTCCCATCCACTGTGTGACAGTGAACACTGTCATCTGTAGAGCATCCTACTCCCCAGCTCCCCAGCCTCATCTCCAGTGCATGGGACATCTAATCTCTGCTGCACCTCAATGGGCAGCCTCGCCTTCTGCCTCTAGCTTGATTCTTCCTGGCATGCCTTTCCTACGTCTTCTTGCTTATCCTCCTCCTCTGAACAGGATGCACGCACTGGCATCTGCGGTTGGCATTCAGCATTTGTTCTCTGAATCTTACTGCTTGCGAAGCCTCAGAGGCTTGCCACTTCTTCCTCTGGGTTTCCCACGTTCATCACATAGAGAGAGATGCTCCTTGCTTCCTGCTCCTCCCTCTGCACTACCAGGGACATTTCCTGTTTCCTTCACTTCAGTTCTCTGCACCTCCCACTCCCAAGCCTGACCTGTTTGCTTGTGACACCTGTGCATGAGCTGGGCATGTCTCATGGAGGTTCAGATGTCAGGGAAATGAGATGACAGAATATAAGAATAAGAGGATAATATTGAGTGTTAGCCTGGGAAGGTAGCTTGCAGGTAAATGAGCACGAGGACCTGAGTTTCATCTCCATAACCCATGTTTAAAACAAACAAACAAACAAACAAAACCATTACCACCATCACCACCACCACCACCAAAATAACCTCCCACCCCGCAGCCAGTCCACATGTAGTCCTAGCAGTGTGGGGTAGAGGCAGGTAGATACCTGGGGTTTGCTGGCCAACCAGCAAACCTGTTCTAGAGCAAAAAGTAACTAAAATCCAGTGGCTGAGGAATATACCCAAGTTGCTCTCTGACCTACATGTGCACATGCAAATGCACACATATGCACACCGCAGCTTCTTCTCTCTTATGACTGGAACTGCCTGGCCTTCCAGGCACACAGCCTTTTCTGGATCTCAGACCATGTTTAACGTTCACAACTGCAGATGCAGAGCCTGCTGGCTCTAGACAGCTGTAGACAGTTGCTGCTGGCCCCAGCTTCCTCTGCATGAGCTTTATCCAGTGTGGAGACTCCGCAATTGCTCTTTATCTATCATAGCTCTGACATTCTTCCTCTTCTCTCTAGGAGTTACTGCAAGAGCTCAAGCACCTCAAAATCAAAGTGGAGGAGCTGGAGAACGAACGGAACCAGTATGAGTGGGAGCTGAAAGCCACTAAGGTAACCTGTAGTATGCGGCACCCAAGGAGTGGGAGGGGTGGGGGATCTGCTGGGAGGGGCTTCACTGTCAGGCTTCCCTACCACAGAAGTATGAAAATGCAAACCAGACCCATGCAGTGGTGCCTAGGCTGTAGCAGGCAACTCTGCTGTACAAGAGGTTCCTCATGAGAGCCTGGGAAACTGAAGTGAGAGCTGCTGGGGTTCCCCGGTCCCACTTCCTTCCTCTGGCAGCGTCCTAGTGTCTCTTGTTGCCAAGGAGGTTCTTGGGTGAGTGGTTGAGTTGCCTGGCAGATGAATGACAGTAGAACAGACAGAATGACAGAACTCGGGAGGGTGAGCATCAGTGGTTTGCTGGGGACACCATCTTCAACTCAGCAGTTCCTATCATTGTCAGTTTTCTAGAAGTAATAATTATGCATTCATCAAATGATAAAACCTGCTTTATTTTTTCAACCAAATCATTTTTACTGTATTGGGAAGCTTACTGTATAAAGGACAGTGAAAAAAAATTCTTTAGTGAGATATTTTCTTCTTTCTTGTAAGTTTTTTCTCATTGAACTGCAGAGGTTAAAAGTAGTGTTAAGTGGGTAGCTGTAGTGGGGTACTAGGATCAAGAGGGTCACTTGGAGTTGAAGGCTATCTCGGACTACATAGTGGGTTCCAGGCCAGCCTGAACTAAATAGCATGCCTCTGTCTCAGAAAACAAAAGCACAGCAAAACAAATAAACAAAACAGCAAAAATGGATTAAATTTTTTTGTCTTGTATATTTTATCTTAAAAATGTTAAGTTAGTTGTCAGGTGAACACTAGGAAACATCGCACTAGGACGTAGTTATGCTATTTTTAGTGCGTGTCGGGGGTGGGGGGCAGGGTGGAGCAAGAGTGTTTGGGTATGCATGTGCTCCGGCTACTTGTGGAGGTCAGGGTGACTTGGGGAGTGGGTTCTCTTGGGTTGTCAAGTTTGGGTGGCAGGAGATCTTACTTCCTATTGAGCCATCTCGCCAGCTCAGGAGTCTGTTGTTTGAAAAATACATGATAAATTTCAAAATGAATAAAAGATCACAGAATCTCCCAACACAGAGAAGAGACTGTTGGAGTGGAAGAAAGTTCCGGTTACTCTGATCTGCTCACTACCCATTGTGTGACTCTGTCACATTACTGTGCTGTGCCTTCTCGGGAGGGACAGATGCTATGCCAGATTCAATAACAAAGGGCGTCACATGAGCATTAGGAAGAGGAAGAAGGAAGCTCTTAAGCAACTCCAGGTCCAGTGTCTCCTGGAGGAAGCTTGGGCTGCTGCCCCTTAAGAGAAAACACTTTTGCCTTTCCCTTAGGTCCTGTAGAGCCATTCACAGGTGACATGTTCACAGGTGACAGCTGGTGATGCTTGTGGGCATTTCGGGGTTCAGTGTATGTTTGCAGGTTTTGTTTTGTTTTTGATTTTTTGTTTTACTTTATTTTTTACTTACTCATTTTACATCCCGCTCACTGATTCCCTCCCACCGGTTACCCCTCCCACTACTCTTCCCCCATCTCCCTTCTGTAACACTAATTCTAGGGATCTGACAAGCCCTACTGGCTTCTGCTATCACTGCCTGGGTGTGGCACATAATTACACATGTAGGCAAAACATATGTTTATTTATGTATGAACATATAAAATAATTTAAAATTTTTTTAAAAGAAAGAAAGGAATAAAAATGACCCAGCCACCCAGCTACTACCACTATTGTTAATATTTTCTCCCTACCAGATGTTTTTATTTACGGGCCCTGCCTCCTCTTCTCCCTCCCTTCCCTTCTTTCTCCCTCCCTCTCTCCATTTCTTCCTCAGTCTCTGGTGATGATTTATATAAAAGTCTATATTGTGCTTTCTTTCCATTTGAAAATGGATGATTTCTTAAGTTAATAAAAAGAAGTCCCATGTATAGACATAACATACTTAGCCATTTTACAGACGACAAAATGGAAGCCTACAGAGAGGGAGTGAACGAGTAACTCCCACACTCTCACTGCCAGTCAGGCTGGCCTGACATGGACTATTGTCTGAGTATAGAGCCTTGTGTGTGCTGGGCTTTGTTGTCACCCCTTTAAGAGCCTTGTTTTTCCCAGTAGCTCAAAACTTTCCACTACGGCACTCACTCCTGCCAGTCCAGCTCCGGGTGAAACCTTTGAAGTTGCACACATCACCCTTTGTTACAAAACCAAGAAACTTTTTAATCCACCCAAGCTCTCTCCTTGGCATGTGGACCCATGAGATGCTAAGGCATCTTTAATAATTACCAGGTGTGAAACACCTCCTGCCAGAACCTACCCAGCCTTTGCACACTTTGCTTTTTGAAGTCAGAATAGTGCAGTGGGTGTATTTGATGCCGAGACTTAGTGGCCAAGATGAGGTTGGCCTGGGTCTCCCCTTTCTGTGCTGTCCTTTTCCTTCCTTTCTGAAGTGGCATTTTCTCAAACTGAAGTCCTCTCTGTGTTTGCAAGCTGTTCAGTTTTCTGTGCAAGCCTCCTCAGTCCCTAAAGGTGGCTCATCCTCATTGCAAGCAACAGAAGGGTTCGTGCCCTGAGCTTAGTAAGATACTGTCCTGTAGGGATGCAGAGTATCTTTTCCTGCTCTGCAGGGACCCAGAGCACACATCTCTGCCACACTGCCAGGCTTCTGATTGTTGTGGATCTCTGGCAGCAGAGTTTTTCCATGGTCTGTATGGGGCTATCTATTTACCTGTGGGTCAGGTAGACTTCTAAGGATAGCAGAGAACCTGTAGTTTTTCCTTGTTCTGTGGCACTTTCAGAGTAAAGATTGAGTCAAATCACTTGGATCTGTGGCAAAGGCTCATATTTTGGATCCTTGGTCACCAGTTGTTGGGACTGTTTGGAAAGAAGTGTTGCCTTTTTAAAAGAAATGTGTCATTGGGTGGTGGGCTTTAAGGTTTCGAAAGTCTATGCCATTCCTAGTTAGCTCTCTATGACTCATTCTTGTGGATATAGTATAAGCTCTCAGCTACTGCTTCAGTCTCCATAATGCTCTCAGCCATCGTGGTCATGGACTCAGCCTTTGAAACTAAGCCCCCAATAAACTTTGTTCTATAAGTTGCCTTGGTCATGGTGTCTTATCCCAACAATAGAAGAGTAATTAAAACAGGATTCATAGTACATCAGTGGCCTCATACAGAGGCTAGCTTCAAGAAGAAGAGACCCCTGAGTGCCAGGTGCTACACTCTGACTCATTAGGCCCACATCACTGAAGTTTGTCTATAAGGCTAGCAGGTAAGTATAACATTGGATTTCTAACAGAAACTATCCTGTTCACACTAAACAACCATGAACAAGGAGCCATGCAAGAAAATTTGAGAGATTAATCTCTGAAGAATATCCTGACCCTGGTAGATTTAGGTCGAGAATCCTTAGGCTAGAGTTGTCAGAAGCCATTGGAGCCATTATCCATAAGCCAGCGAATACGCAGGTCCCAAAGGATGCGCGATCCATCCTGAGTGCCCATCTCAGTAAACTGGATGTTATAACCAGACTTGGCTCTTTTGAATCTGGGTATAGCCCAGAGTACAGGAACGTGGTCCATAGTGAGCTTTGCAGTAAAGAAATCTGACCTTGCGTCTCCTGTTTTCCTTTATATCTCTGTCCCATTTGGAGGATGGGAGGGAAGGTTTATTCAGAACCATTGAGAAGGCTGAGAAATCCCAAGTCGCTTAAGACCAGTCTTCATTCCTCCTGTTAACCTGGTAGCGTGCAGCCTGGAGTGCCTGGAGCTCTACACTGAAGGAGCAGGCTTGGGGTGTGGATTGAGTTCTGCATTAGAGCAGACAGGGTGAGTGGGTAAAGCTCTGCATGGAGCAGCAGGCTGGCTGCTGAAGTCCTGTGATGTGGCAGAGAGACTGAGGTATGTGAAGCTCTATGTTGGAGCAGCCAGGCTGGGTGGGTGGCGTTCTGCATTGGAGTATATGTCAGAGGTTGACAATCTGTTGTTTTTAATGAACACTCCCCCCCTCCCATAGGCTCATGTATTTGAATGTCTAGCTCTTAGTTGGCAGACTATTTAGAAAAGGATTAGGAGGTGTTTCTTTGTTAGAGGAAGCATGTCACCGAGGATGGACTTTACATTTTTCAAATGCTCATGCCAGATCCAGTCTCTCTCTAGCTCTGCCTGTTGCCTGTGGATCAGGATATAAAGCTCTAGGTTATTGTTCTAGCACCATGCCTGCCTGCTTCCTGCCATGATGATAATGTATTAACCTTCTGAAACTATAAGTAAGTCCCCAGTTAAATATTTTCTTTTTTTCTTTTTTTCGAAGCTGGGGACCGAACCCAGGGCCTTGCACTTGCTAGGCAAGTGCTCTACCACTGAGCTAAATCCTCAACCCCAATACTTTCTTTTTTTAAGAGTTGCCTTGGTCACGCTGTCTCTTTCTTGCAATAGAACAGTAGTAACTAAGACAGCGTCCTTGCCTCATCACTTGTAGGCTGTCTGATTTCCCAGGTCATGTACTGATCCTGGCTTCTCTCAGTCTTTTCAGAATTATAGCTTTCTCCCACAGGTTCTCACAGGACTACATAGATTTGAAAACAGTGAGAATAGTGGCTGTAGTGTGTGATAACACTGAGCAAAACTTGGCAGGCAGAAGAGTCACCAACAGGACCAGTACTCATTTGGTTCCTTGCTGCAGTTCAGTGATTGACTTGGCCCCACATCATACTCTGACGACCAGAGTTAGAATATGACTAGCTTCCTACAGGGCAAGCAGTGGGCAGGGTAGATGCTTTTTCTGTGGGTTTACTGCTCAAAGCTTAGTTCTAAACCTTTTCTTGGTTTGCTGTTTAGAATGGAGCTTTTTCCTAAGGTAAGGGATAAGGTAGAATGAACTGTTCCTATGATTGCAGTATTGACTGGGCCTCTCATATGTGACATGAGAGTTGCTCATATGTTCCTATGATTGCAGTATTGACTGGGTCTCTCATATGTGACATGAGAGTTGCTCATATGTTCCTATGATTGCAGTATTGACTGGGCCTCTCATATGTGACATGAGAGTTGCTCATAACGGTTATATTATAGTCTTCCCACAGGCCAGGAAGTAGAAGCTATGGAGCCAACACTCAGAAAGACTCAATTATTTGTCCAAGGTCATGCAACTGGAACATGAGAGATTCTAGATTTGTTTGGCTACAAAAGGCCTCTTGGAGTGAGATAGAAGGAGCTCTGATTTTCTATTGAGTCTGGAAAACATGGATAACCATGCATAGAGCTGGGATGAAATGTAACCTGTTATGCATAGTGGAGATGTGGGAACTACTCTGTATCAATGCCTGTACATGTGTGCATGTACGGATGTGTGTACAGTGGGCCTATGTGCTTTCCTTTAAGAAAAGTATACATTCTTTACACACTATGTATGCACATTGGCAAGCATGCAACTGTGCCTGGAGGTTGGGCAAAAGCATTAACTGCACAAAAGGAGAGTATCTAAGCAGTATGTGTATCTTGGGAGAGGAAAGACCACATGCAAAATCAAGAGTCCAACTTGTGCAGCAGGGACAGGGCCTTCCCTTTGTACCTTCCCACTGTATACAGTCCCAGCTCCTCTGGCCTCACTTTAACCCATGCTTTACAGAGCAGGGAAGAGAAAGAGCTTTGTCAGATAAGGGGATACAGGAGCAAGGTGGTGGCAGGCGAGTGAGTTCCTTCTCCAGGGTCCCACCCGGTGGGGAGGGCAGTTATCCACTCTTAATCCTTGCCCCTGTCCTTCACTTCTGTCTTTCGGGATCCAGTGGGCTCTAGATTATGGCATGAGGTACTTTGTGATGAGCTGGAAGTCTCTCTGACCCGGAAGGGATTCTCTGTTGCTTCTTCAGGCTGAGGTAGCCCAGCTGCAAGAACAGGTGGCCCTAAAAGATGCAGAAATCGAGCGTCTTCACAGCCAACTCTCTCGGAATACAGCTCTCCACAGTGACCATGCAGAGCGAGGTAACTAGATGGACTGTGACAGAGCTCATTGTCTTAAGCCCTGGTCCCACTCTCATAAGTGGGCATGTATCTGTGAATGAGTATTGTGTCCTTGCATGTCTGGGGGTGGATAACGTACACATACCTGCATCTCTGTGTGTGAGCATACATTTATGCATACAGTGTGCTTGCCTGGGACGCTGAGTTCTGTTGTGAGATCTTTGTCATGCCCCTCCCTTAACCTAGAACACTCAGCTCTGAAGGCTTTTCTCACAACATTGATTGAAGCTCTGTGCAGCCCCCTCTGGAGCTTTTTTCCCCTTAAAAGCAACCTGACTTCATTGGATTGAAAGGCCTTGCTTCTGTGTTACCACCAAAGAGGAGGCTTAGTAGTTCATCCTGCCTGACATTTGTACAAGGCCCTGAGGTTACAGAAGCAAACTGATTCCTTGTCATCCTTAGAGTTCCACTTAAATGTCTTTTCTCAGGAAGCTTTTCCTGACCACTTGACCCCAAGTAGCTGACTCTGGTCCTGCTATTCTTGAACTCAGCAGCCTCTTGTTCCCAGCATAGCTCATACTGTTACTTAGTAGTGCTGTATTTTGGGAGGTCTTGAGGTCACCCTATTCTGACTCAAGGATTTTTATCTTTGTTTAAAAGCCCCTTGGAGCCTAGCACAATATTTGGCTCACCCTAAAACTGAGCCATTAAATAAGTGAAGGGATACTGGACGCTCCCTGGGGAGTTCAAGTCTTGCTGATTAAAAGCAAAAGAAACCCTCAAGTGTTTTTAGCATGCATAGTATGTTTATGGCAACTCTCCAAGGATATGGAAAGATCACACATGTCTAAGCTCCTACTTGCCACCTGGATACTGAGCAATATCAGTCCACTGGGTTGCTGCCAGGGTGAGGCCTGATCCTGGCCTCAGCGCCTGGCTTGGTTCTCCAGCTGGAGTGAGAACATCTCAAGTCATCAGGCTTGACAGCCACTGCCTTTACTGGTGGCGCCATCTTGCTGTCCCTTCCCACCTTCATTTTCTTTTCTTTTGGTTTTGGATTGAGCTCAAGGCCTTGTCCATAGAAGGCATATTACTCTGCCACTAAACTATATCTCCAGCCTGTAATTTTTTTCATTTCGAGATACTAAATTGTTACGGCAGGGCTTATACCTTGTATCTTGTACCTCAGTCTAGGAAGAACTGATTATAGGCTTATAGCTCCATGCTCATATATAAACATTTATTTAATCAGATTATGCAGTTTGAAATTAAACCAACTGCCAAAGCTTTGTATGATGTCCAGCCTCCATTTATCATTCATAAATTGTTTTGGGTTTTCTTTTCTAAAATTTTCTTCTACTTCTAGTTTTTCTGACTGCATGGTCTTCCCTCAAACTGACTTAGGCATCTGATTATGATATATATGATATACATACATAGAATATGAATATTTATGTTCTTAGGAAATGCAGTTTATGAAAGACTTTTTTATACTCCTCTCAGTTTTGAGTAAATGATATTTTTATTTTGCCCCTAGATACAAAGAAAAGACAAAACACTAGGTTATTCATAATGTACTCAACACATGTCTAATGAGACCCATTGTGCCAGAATGGAGCCATATTCACATGTCAAAGGCCATCAGCATATGGAAATAACTGTCAACATTTGTACAAGTAATTCCTTCTATACCTCAATTCTTTTAGATCAAGAAATCCACCGTCTGAAAATGGGAATGGAAACACTGCTGGTTGCCAATGAGGATAAGGTGAGACAGTTGCCATGGCACCTTGTCCTTTCTTTGCAGGTGCCTCTAACTTTGTGCTCCCTTCTGGTCTTTGCTCTTCTAGACAGGGCTGTGCTGTCACTGACAAGCTATGTTAAGACAACAGCTTTTATCGCTAGAGACTCAACTTCAGTATTTGTTTATGATGCCTGAGAGTTTCACCTAAACTGAATCTCTCAAAGGCAGCTTAGAGCTCTGTCTGTTCATGGTGGTGTGCTGAAAAACCCCTGCGCTCATGTCACAACTCTTAGCATGCTCAGCAGCAGCCCCATGTGTGCAGATTACCTCTCACAGTAGAACTATCATAGGGACACTTTTAGCAGCATGCAATGCCTCAGTTTACCCTGCTACCATACCATATCTGATTCCTGCATAATCATAACCACATCCATACACAGAAAATTACCTAGCTGGTATAAACAGTGTCTCTGATAATCACAGCCCTACATTTTCAGCAAATGAAAAAGACTCAAAAATGCTTGGATAACTTTGCATAGGATCAGATGATCAGTGTATGGCAGAGCTAAGACTTCAAACCCATGTGTTTCAGAATCCATGTGACCCAAGGCCCCAGGCTGTAGCCTTGAAAGAATGGATCCTTTCTAGGAACATCTGTTATATAAAGAACTTCAAATTCCGAGGGTATGGGTGAAGAGATTGGGATATGTCTTATGTCTGTAGCTCCAGAGGGTGACACAGCAATGAGAGGCACTCTGAATCAAGACTGTTTCAGAGAGTATGAGGCAGAGAGGTATGGTTTTGTCAGCACATAGGCCTTTTCAGGAGTGTCAGTGTTGACCACACCTTAGTATAGTACTATGAGGGTCATAGACTGCCTGTGAGGCAGACCACTGGGGCCCAGTGGACCCTGACTTTCTCTCTTTGGGGTCTTTAGCAGTCTTATATGGGATTGTTTTCACTGTGCTCCAGATAAAGTTGACTGGAGACTGGAGGTGGTGTTAATCTTGTTCTGCTCTTATACCATGGCAGGACCGTCGGATAGAGGAGCTGACAGGGCTGTTGAACCAGTACCTAAGGGTAAAGGAGATTGTGATGGCAACTCAGGGTAAGAGAAAGAGGAACCCCCATTTCCTCTGAAAGATATTTTGTCTACAATGTAAGAAGCAGGAATAATTCTGCTGCCAGGGCCTTTGCCCCCGGTTGGAGCTGTAATAGAGAATGGATCTATATGTAGACTCTTGGCTGGTGCGAATGGTGATTTCTGGCAATTTTATCAATATGGTAGTTAGGTCAGAACTTCTAGGGACCACTCATTTGGTTTTTAGCTCTTGGGAATCCTTCTCATTATTAGAGGATCCCCAATCTGTCTTCTTAGGAACCCCCTTCAAGGCAGTGAAAAGAGTCAGACTGGGTCAGAGTCCTCATGAGCCTTAGAGCTTGTCAGCTTCTCACAGGATTTGTAGTTCCTCGAAGATGCAGAAGATACATAGGGGTCTTCTATGAGTCACCAGGTGACCGGGCTGCCATAGAAAGTCAGTGTTTCATGTTTACCACCCAGTCTAGTACAGTATGCAAGCATCTTATGTTCATATGAGCACAATGGTGTTCATGTGGCTCCTGTACCGGCCTGGGCTTCTGTTGCTGATCCTGCAAGAGCAGTTAGTTTTTCACAGGAGGGTTGTTTGAAGGATACTGCTTCTGGCTGAGCTACTGACTCTGTTTGAAAATAAACGTTGTCTCTGCAGGGCTAGGAACTGACTGGTTCCTGCCCAAGGCACCTGCTGGCCCCCTCATGAGTGTTGCAGGTTCTTTTCTCTTATTCTTTGTGATGTTGGGCCAAATCCCTCATGGGACCTGATTGGCCTTTGGCCAATAAATAAGAACTTGGAAGCAAGAAGTGACTTGCCTGTCTATTCAGGGATAAACTGTGACCTTAAAGTGACCCTGGTGGCAACCCTTGATTGGATGCCCTAAAGAGTTTTCCCAATCACACTATTAACGTCTCCTCATGTAATAATTACTTTCCTTGTTGCTCTCATCAGAAACATGACAAGAAGCAACATAAGAGAGAAAAAATCATTTTGGCTCACAGTTTGAAGCATGTGTGCCATGGCAGCAGGAATGTGTAGCAGGGACTCCTTGTATTCTGGTTGGCCAGGAAGTGGAGAAAACTGGTCAGAAATGGGCCGAGCAGTAACCCCTATGGATTACCTCTTAGCCTAGCAGCCCACTTCATCCAATGAGGCTCCACCTCTGAAAAGCCTCACAGGTTCCCAAAACAGCAATATTAAGAACCAAACACATGCACCTATGACAAACATTCTATATTCAAACCATGACAATGTACATCTAGCTTAGTCTTTCTTGTTTTTGAGACAGGATGGAGTTGAACCCCCAAGTTGAAGCAGTCCTTCTCAGTATTTGTTAATAGAGAACAAACACCATTAGGGTTCCATGGTATGAGATTTTGGGCAAGTCTCACAGTATTTGAGCAAATCTCAAAGTAGTCATTTAATAATCTCACCAATGCTTTAATATTTCCAGGGCCTTCAGAGAGAACCCTCTCAATCAATGAAGATGAAATAGAGGGAAGCTTCCGGAAATGGAACGCTACAAGTAAAAGCCCAGAGGAAGTAGTGAAACAAGAGGTACTGTGCTTCCTCCCACAATGCAGGGTTCAGTTGCCATTGGAGCTTGCCTGATGTAGAGAGGCACCCAGCAGACACCTATCTATTATACATCTTAACTGATGACAGGGATAGTCCTCAAGCTTTGGCAAGAAGGTTCAGGGAGCTCGGGGCTGAGCTCTGGCTAGAGACAGCGTGGTGGCCACTGGAACTCTGAAGGGCAGGAACTTTCCTCTTTAGTTGGCTTTCTGTTTATCTTTTCTCTCTGGCATGAAGCACAGAACAAGAGTGGTGATTATTTTATTTACCAAGGCTTCTCCAGGGTCTGCAGTCAAGACTTATTATACCCAGTGGACTTCCACATATGTGATAAATGAGTGATTCCATCTTGACCATGCAGAGACATGGGCATCTTCCATAGCAGTGCATCCCTGCCTCACGCATGCCTCTGTCAGTCCCTCTAACCAGGGCATGAATTTTCTCCTCTTTGCTGTAAAATCTGACCCCACTGTATCACTCTCTGGAATGTGGTTAAACACAGATGAGCAAACACATTCACAGACAGAGGCCTTGAGCGGGTGGAGGCTGCAATAGGGCCATAAGATTCATGAGATCTAGAAAGTTCAAACTAAAAATGATTATTTAATCATTTTGAAGGACTTAACCTTTTTGATTATTTTATTTATTTATATGTCAAATGTTGTCCCCCTTTCCAGTCTCCCTTCCTCAAATCCCCCATCCCCACTCCCTTTTGCCTTTAAGAGGTTACCTCCCCCCACCCCCCACTGACACACACATACCCACACACTTCTGCCTCACCCCTCTAGCATTCCCCTTTGCTGGGGCCACAAGCCTCCACAGGATCAAGGACCTCACCTCCTACTGATGCCAGATGAGGCCATCTCTGCTACATATGCAGTGGGAGCCATGGACCTACCCATGTATACTCTTTGGTTGGTGGTTTGGTCTCTGGGAGCTCTGAGGGGTTCGATTAGTTGATATTGTTGCTCTTCCAATGGGGTTGCAGTCCCTTTCAGCCCCTTCAGTGAAGGGCTTAATCTTTAATAAAGGAGAAAATGACATCCAGTAACATACACCTCATCCCCCATTATTGACTCAAGGAAAGTCCATTAGATTGCTGGTAGTTATATCTGAGCAGTAATCAGGACTTGGAGTTTGTCTAACTCACTCTGCAGGTAGATGGCAGATATTAAGCAAAACAGGATTTGAACTTAGGTCTGTTAGACCAGCAAGCTCTGGTTCTTAATACCTGGGCTATGTGGCTAGAGATTTCCAGAAAGACCTGGGGCTTGAGGGAAAAGACAGGGCTCTATGGTGAGTGCAGTAGTGAAGACAACTCTGTCCTTTCCTCCTTTTTGTCTCAGACAGGCAGGTGGCATAGTTCCTCTATCCCTGTTTATTAATCTGCCTCCTGGTGTGGGTATGCTTAATTCCTACCATAGGGTTGGCAGGTAATAGATGGTGTGGATGCTTGCTGAGTGACTCTATCTCTCGGGTCCTCTCAGTGAGCCACGGAATTTGACTCTGGTTCTCTTAAGCCAAAAGGAAGTGTTTAGGATAGTGTGAACAAGTGACCTTCTGAATGAGAGAAGATGAGACAAGCTATGAAAAGAACAGAGGCGATGGCATCCTCCCAGTCTTGGGAGTCTGGTGCTAGGACCTGAGCTAATGTCTAAGGTCTAGGGCTTAAGGACAAAGGGAGGTTTGATCCTGGAGGCTTATATGCCCTTTGTCTCTCAGAACTTGTTATATTACTTGATGAGCATTTCTTTTTTTTTTTTTTTTTCCGGAGCTGGGGACCGAACCCAGGGCCTTGCGCTTATGCTAGGCAAAGCGCTCTACCACTGAGCTAAATCCCCAGCCCTTGATGAGCATTTCTTGAAAGAACAAAGCATTAATATAAGTACACCCACCATGGCTGTAGCCTGGGGCAGAAGCGTTCTTAGAGGAGTCATCAAGGAGAAAGTCATCAAGGGAAATTTCTCCATGGCTGCTCTTCTGTTTGTGAAACAGGTATTGCCACGATGCAGCTCTCCCACCCCAGGGCCACCTCCATTGCCACAGAAATCATTGGAGACCAGGTAGGAATCTCTCTAGGGCTCACAAGGTAGGTGGTGACTGGGCAGGTGTGGTGTGTATAGCCACAGGGCTCTGGGCACAGTGTTAAGCCAACCTCTCCTGGCTGCTGAGGAATTTCCTTTCCCATAGGCTGAGAGTCATTGACATTGAAGAAAGACCTAGCCAGGGAACTTGTTGGCTATAATTCCTTCGTTTTCTTTGTGGCCACCAGTAGCATTGCCCCCCCTTCTGTGCATTTGATGTCCTCAGAAGAATAGCCCCTATGAAGACACAGGTCCCCTGAGCTGACTGCTCAGATAGGTAGAGCCAAAATGAAGGGTTGGAGGATCCTAGGCTATGCTTCAAGCTATAGCTAGTGAGTGTGCTTGCCTCCTCCCAAAGAAGGGGCCTGAAGCTTCCTACCCCGATTACTTTTGGATTTAAAGGCAGGTGACCCAAGCACTTTTCTTCCACCCTGACTCTGTGGACACTGGGCTTCCTTAGGGACACCCAGTGGTCATCTTTTATTAGTACTACTGTTGGGCCTGGCTTGCCCCAAGGTCTTACCTTATATGTGGGTTACCTCCTATAAGGTGATTTCTCTCTGGTCTTTACTCCAAGCTGAAGGCAGGCTGTTGGTTAAGTATCTAACATGCCCTGTTCATGAATGACATCCAGGAACGCTTTTCATGGTCACTAAGATTCCTTTCTGTGTTTATACAGGGCTCAGAAGAAACTCTCCTGTAGTCTAGAAGACTTGAGATGTGAATCTGGGAATAAGGTCAGCTCATCAATCGGCCCAGCACAGGGCTGGGATGGGCAGGTGGGACCATGCATGTTTTAGGAGATCATAGGGACAGGAACAGCAAGGTCAGAGCCAGATGCCACATCCAGCCAAGAAGATCATGGATAGTGGCCTCATCTCCCTAGTGTACCTGGGCTCTCTGCAGGGATTCTAAATGAAGGAATAATGTTGGTAAAGGGGGTGATATCAGGAGTACATACAGCCTGGGCTAATCTAGAAGATTAGAGAAATAGCTTAGAACAAAAAGTCTGAAAAGATATGAGGAGGGCTGTGTGGCTCCTTGTGTGAGGATGAGCTTGACCATGTGACTGGACCCAGGGCTGGAGGGGACAATGGAAAGCTTTGAGTTTAGCAATGACTAAGCACAGAGTTGCCCTGATGGAGCCTCTGGTGAGCAATGCTTCCTATTGTCCCCTGACGTCTGTCAGAGTGGCATGGTAGAGATCTACAGAAGTTGTGAGTTGACAGGACGCAATGCCCAGCCACGTGCCTCTTGCTCCATTGGTCAAAGTGCTGGAAACTACCCAGAATATTGTTCACGGTCTAGACAGTGGCCTCTTTCTTACTGTGGGTAGTAATCGTCTGATATGAAGGAGTGAGGCAGAATCCTTACATCTCAGTGCACAGATGGAAGCAGGAAGGTGGTTCTGAGCTGCTGATGGTGACTAACGCAACTCTCCTTTTCTCCCCATGCTTGAATCCTTCTTGTCACTCCATAGTGTATCAATGGGAACCAGACGTCCCCGGTGGGAGAGCCCAAGGTACATTCATTTATGTCCTTATCACATGTCCTTGGTTGTGATGTTTGCCAGAGTATTTTAGCAAGGTATAGCTTTTGTAGCTTTAAAATGTGTTAACTGTAAGAGTTACAAAGGAATGAGGAAAGGGGAAATGTCACTTTTGTGTGGTCCATATGCATGATGTGCTTTCTCTACCATTATCCACAGTGTTACCATTTATCATTATAACTCTGCTTTGCCACAGTTAAAAACACAGGTGTGCACTCAGTCTATCTTCAGTGAACAAATCATGTTATAAAAACTCCATTAGAACTCATTTCCTCCTAGAATCCTGCAGTGACAACTGATTATAGTCCTAGGCTGGAGGACCAATATTGAGCTCATGGTAAACTAAAGCTTTGTATAATTAGTGCCAGCCCCACCCAGCCACCATTGTAAGGGGAATGCACTGTGTTTCACAGGCTCTTCTGTCTCCTCTGCCTTCCAAAGGAGACACGGGGCTTCACTACATGTGGCCTGAGAAGGCTGTTTGTATTTCATACCATTATGGCAGAATAGGGCATTTCTGCTCTTCTAATTCTTTGTGGAAGAAAGACCCCATGGGTATTCTCGTACCAGGAAAAGGCTTCTATTTGCTTTTGTGTTTATGGCAGTCCGTGCTGTGGCTAGCCAAACATTCCTTAGGCCATGGGGATTGCTAAGAAAACATCTGCCTGCTTTTCTATCTGTTGTGTTTTGTGACGCCCTGGGAAAGCTCTGGGGCCCAGCCATTACCCTTCCAGCCTCAGCTTCAGAGAAGCCATTTACACTTGTCTCTAAATAACATGTAAGTGGCCACCTACTCCTTTTTGCATGCAGCTGGCTCTTCATCCATGCTTTAAGACATCGTGTTGCTTACTATGGGAGATGAGTAATGTAGGCCTGCTTACAAAGTACACAATCTAGATTGAAATGCGTTCTCCCACATCTTTGATCATAATTACAATCTTATGAAACTTGGCTTAGCTCAACATGGCTCTTCCCTCTACACACACACACACACATCACCTCATCCCAGCACCATTCCACAGGTACAATAGTTTGTCCATAGCATCTCCTTCCTGCGGGGCTGTGCTTAAACTAAAGCTTTTTATGGCGGAGTGTTCCTTGTGTTCTGAGTTCCTCAGACTAAGTACTCCTGACTTGGTCTCCTGTAGAATGAGTCGGACTCTCCCATTCCCAAAACTCTAGAATTAAGTCCCTCCAGCCCTCTGTAAGTGCTTTCTTCTCAGAGCTGTACATTGTCTTCCCCTGTGAGTGGGTCACCAGCCTTCACACCACTCAGTTCGTGGTGGATTCTTTAAATTGTGCCCTGGGCATGATATTCTAGATGCAGACCATGGTGTGCTTTTCTGTATCTAGGGTCTGTTCTTCTTGATTGCTGTCCCCTTGGACCTGATCTGTTATATTTCCTATTCTTCTGTTTGTCTGCTGAAAGCGGTTTACTGGGCTCTGTGCTTATTATTCTTCAGTTAGCCTAGGGGAGGAATTCACCTGCTAGAAATGAGCAAACAGAGGGTTTGAGAGGTTACACAGAAAGGGCTTTCCCTGAGTCATTCTGGCCAGAAGCTTAGCCCTCTCTGAGCTAGTAGGCCACCCTTTTGTTCTGATTTAGAGTAGCTGGGTGGCAGGTTCTGCCCTGCTCTTGCTCCCCACAGCTGGAGTTATTCTTGAGGCTAGGGAACAATTGGGGTCAGGTATTCCTGTCTCCTTCTTGTCCTGCCTTGATGTCCCATTCCTTTCTCCACAGTGAGTCATTCCCTCAGCTTTGTTTCTTGGCTGAAGCAGAGCTCAGAGAGCCCACTCCATTGCTCTCTGTTCCTTATTGGTCTGGGCCTTCAATCATCCTTGGGTTAGGGCATGTTCAGTCTGTACCTAAACTCTTCAGAGACCTCTAGATGGTCATGGTCAGGGTCTTTCTGTTGTCCTGGCCTTATACTGGGGGATCGTATGTGATCACTGAACAAAAAACCCTTTTGAGAATCCTTCCCCACTTTGTATTTCTTATGGAAGATGGAACTTGGTGTCTGGTCCTTTGGTTCTCTAAACTTAAAACAAAGCCCAACTAGTTTATTGTGTTTGTGTGAGCACATGTGTTAGAGGTCTACTTAAGGTGCTCATTTTTCATCCTATTCCTCACTGAAGGAGGACCTCTGTTGTTGCCCCTGTAGCTGCATTCCTCACTGCAGGCTGGCTGACCTCATCACAGGCTAGTTGACCTCACTGAGGGCTGACCTCATTGAGGGCCTGATGACCTCATCACAGGCTAGTTGACCTCACCATGGGCTAGTTGACTTCGCTACTGGCTAGATGGCCTCACTGCAGATTGGCTGACCTCACCATGGGCTAGCTAACCTCACTACAGACTAGATGACCTCACTGTGGGCTAGCTGACGTCACCATTGACTAGATTACCTCACTTAGGGCTAGCTGACTTTACTTCAGGCTAGTTGACCTCACTGTTGGCTAGATGACTTCACCATAAGCTAGCTGACCTCACTGCAGGCTAGCTGAAGTCACTGTGGACTCGCTGACCTCACTGTGAAGTAGATGACCTTCAAGCTTCTGGGTGATTCTTCTCTCTCTTCCTCATCCCACTATAGGAGTGCTGGGTCTATAAATGTACGCCGTCACATCTGGCTTTTTAGTGGGTTCCAGGAATTGAACTTGGGTCATTAGGATTGGGTAGTTAGTGCATTTATCTGCAGAGCCCTCTCCCCAGCCCACAAAATCTCTTAACTGTTTTGACTACTCTTTTCCCATGGTCTAAATCTGACTGAGTATTAGAATAATCCAAGAGGCCCGTTTAAAAGTACTTGAAGTGGATTCATTTTCAGAGGGACTGATTCACAGGGCTAGGGAGGAGCCCATTAGTTGGTGTTGTTTTCACAGGGCCCTGGGTGAGTGTGAAGCAGCTGCCAGTAGATGAGCTAGCACTGGGAAGCTGCTGGGCTGGTTCACATGTCTGATCATGCCTGACCTCTCTGCCTTGCAGGCCATCACAAGCTTAAAGATGTCATGCCTTTCATTTCTGGACATTCTGACATGTCTACTCATGGACCAGATTTCTTTAACACTCTCATTTCTCTCCAGACTTCTCATTTCTAAATTCTTATGTGGAGGCTCTTGCCAATGTGCAGTGAATGAACTGAATTTCAAACGGCTCCTAGGACATGGAAGCATACTGAATTCAGAAACGTACTACACACCTGACTTTCAGTGAATGAACCTTCTGAAGCTGTCTTGGTCTTGGCAGTCATCCAGCCCCATTCTGACTTTCCAGTTTTAAGATTGGTTCTGCCTCTCATATTACTCTTCTTCTGGGTCCAATCAAGTGATCTCTTGGTGATGTTGTCTTATTTTCTTTTAATGCTCACACTTGCAATGTGTTCTATATGTTTCTGTTGGGTTTGTAGTGTTAGTGATCTTTATATACTTCTTAGCAAAATAAAATAAATGCTAGTCTTTCTCCTTAAAATCAGCTGGCTTTATTGGGATTGCTTTTTAGCCAGAATCTAGCCACAGTGCTTACTGAATCTAAGGGTACCTCAAAGGGGATGGTTCTAAGTTCCTATAGACTCTATTATCACTGCTGTAACATGGCTAGGCTCATGGCTAAGCCCTTGCAGAGATCTGCCTTGGTCTGGTCTGAGTAAGGGTCTTACTTAACAAAAAGCCTTTTGTAACCACAGAAAAGCACAAATACAGAGAGATCAGAGAAACTTGGACCATACTCCTCTTGCTTTCCTGTCCCTTGGGATCAACCAAAACTGTGGCTTGTGTTTTTGAAGAGCCTGGGTAGAGTTCAGGACTGTGAATTCAATGAACCTTTAACTAACATGGGACACAGGGCTCCTTTTCTGAGAGTAGTTATAGTCATCTCTAGATTTGGGCTTGATCCCTTCTCTATCTCACTGTATGGATAGGTCATTACCTTTCTTCTAGACCAGGAGAAAGGATCTTTGAGTCAACCTAAGTGAAAAGCAATTCTTGAAGAAAGAGTTTATGTACATAAAGATTTCCTAACTAGTTTGAGCTAGAGTATGAGGGTTAATTTGACGCTTCCCCTGCCCCCCTACCCCTTCTCTCTTTTCAATAGGACAGCTCTTTCCTAGCAGAGCAGAAATACCCCACATTACCTGGGAAGCTCTCAGGAGCCACACCCAATGGAGAAGCTGCCAAATCTCCTCCTACTGCCTCCCTCCAGCCTGACTCTTCAGGGAGCAGCCAGCCAAAGCTGAGTGAGTATCTAGCCCTTGGGTTGGTGGCCTCAGGAGCAGTGTCCTTAACAGTCACTAAGCTGACAATATACATACTCCAAAGTTGAGAGTATTTTCCTAGGCAAATGTGGCCAGCAGCAGATGGTTTGATGTGGTCCAAGAGGTCCTCTTTTGGTGTTCACAGAGTTCTCCTTACTTACCCCAAACTCCTCTACCTGGCTATTCCCCCGGGTCCATGCTTTATAAAGTTCGTGAAACTCAATGCTGCCCTATATTTTCATTGCTCTAGATAAATCCTTAAGTAACTGTGTTCAGTTATACTGAGACTGCTTCAGGTCATTGTAGTATGAGTCCTGGTATCTGCACAGGGACTGCTCCCCACTCCCATTGCTGATCCTCCTTCTCTGCCTGTGGATATCCAAGCTTGTGAGAAAGTGGCACCAGAATCCTTTGGCCTGATGCCTCCTCTCACCATGCTGACCCTATGGGCCGAGCTTGGTTACCCTTTAACTTGTCCTTTGTGGGATTGTTTTCCTTTCTGTTTGAGTTTTTCTCTTTTGCTAGATGATACTCTTTTTATTTCTTTGCTTCCCCGTTACTGTTGGGGCTGGACTTTGGCCTCTCTTGCTTCTTCATGTGGCTTCTCTGCTTCTGGGTTGCTGAAGATCGCGGCTGGAGTATCAGTGCTCCCGTATTAGGTACTGTGACTGTTCCAGGTGAGGTAGAAGTGAGAATGCCTTTGTTTTCCATTTCTCATGCCCTGCCCACATTCCAGAGTCTCCCTCTGATTAAGTAGCGAGCTCCTTATTGGAATAGTCTACAATTACTTAGACCCCAAAGTCTTAGAATTTGAAGACATTAAATCACTCAAATCTGAGAACTCTGGCCTCACTAGTTCTCAGTGAGAGTCACTGGAGGTGACTCAAACGCTTTTGACTCCCAGGATCTTGGCATGGAGTTCAATCCTAAGGGCAACACTGGGAAGAGTAGTCTGGACTCCCACAGAAGGATAGCTCCAGTATAGGGGTGGGGTTCTGAAGGTTCCCCCTCCCATTCATTAACGTGCCTTTTCATTCTGTCCACCTTAGGAGACACAGAAGGTGGTTGGGAAGATATCGTCATGACCAATGAACTCTCATCTACTTCATCTGGTACTGAGTCAAGCCCCCAGTCTCCCCTGACACCAGATGGCAAACGGAGCCCCAAAGGCATTAAGAAATTCTGGGGAAAGTAAGTTGGTGGGAATGGTTGTAATGATGTGTTTAGACCAGGCAGATGCTGTATGAGTCCCTGCTCCATCTCACATTTGCACAGATGCAAAGGTAGAATGATCACATTCAGAGAGGAGACTATGAGCTAGTATTTTTCAGGACTCAGAAGAAGTGTGGCAAGCACTCATCAAATACAGCTAGCTGCATGTGTCTTTCATCCTAGGCATCCCTCTGTCTCATGTCCATTCCCCCGTGATGAGGCACAGACGAGAGTATGTTCTTTCTGTGTCTCTCATAAAATATTTTAAAGACAAAAAGCCAAGTACTTGCTAGTCCAACTGTTTAATTCTAAACTGAGGCAGAAACTGGAGTCTCCTCAAAGGCATCAGCCTTTACTTTGATCCTGTGAGGAGTGGCTCAAAGCCCAGGGTTAGGCTTAGTATTGAATCTAGTCTGTTAGAAGCACTGTCATAGGTCATCTTCCCTGGCTTCAGGATAGGGACTGGGAATGGTAGTGCCCAAAGCATTGAATTGAGCCTGGCATATCTAGCCCCTCACACTTTCTCTGGATTCCTCTCCATGCAGAATCCGAAGAACTCAGTCAGGAAACTTCAACACTGATGCACCGGGTATGGCGGAGTTTCGACGAGGTGGTCTCCGGGCAACTGCAGGGCCAAGACTTTCTAGGACCAGGGACACCAAGGGACAGAAATGGTAAGGATCCATCCAGGCCATCTGTGAAGAGCTTTTTGAAATCCTGGCCAGGGTGCAATGCAAGCAGGGGCTGGATGCCCCAGCCTCAGAGTCTAAAGGCAGTGGTCTTTCATACAGAACTCGTCTGCTTGACATGAGTGGATGGATATGCCCACACTCACAGGTGCTGAGGTAAACGCATAAGACTCTCTGCAGCCAGGCCTGGTTGGGGTAGAAAGGCTATGTGAGTTACTTATCTAGTTTTTGCAAACAAACAGCAAAACACCAAACTTGATAAAAGCAACTTGAGGAAAAAAGAGATTATTCTGGCTGTCAGCTCGTCACAATGGGGAAGGCGTGGTGGAAGCTTCACATCTTCAGTCATGAAGTGGAAAGAAATGAGATAAATGCCCACTCCCTCCCTTGTATCCAGCTAGGGAGCCCGACTAATGAGAAGATGCTGCCTAAAAGTTAGAGTACAAATTACTACTTCAACTAACCTACCCTAGAAACTGTCTCAGAGAAGTACCCAGAGATTTTAGGATTTTCCAGGTCCTGACTGGATGACAGTATTAACCACCAGAAAGACTGTGAATGGCTGTGTTCTGTTGTCACTCATTCTCAGTGATGCCTTTCACACAGGATTGTGAAGCCAATCAGAGTGGATTGTAGAATCCCAAAGCTGGGTTGGTATCTCTGTTCAATTACTGGAAGGTGCACGTGTCTCATAGCCTCTACCCCTCTACTCCTCATTTGCTTTGGCAATGTAGGGATTGAAAATAAGTATTTTGTTAAAGTTTAATTAGAATTATGTCAGCTTCTGCACATCTAATCTAGATGGACAGCAGCCACCTGCCACTCAAGGATCAACATCGTGTCTTTTGGGAAAAGAGATTGTGCTGTCTTACCTGCCTCTGGACTGGTGTCCTCTTCTAGGCTCCATAGAAAGGCTTGGGGAAGCCTACATCTTCCAGTACCCCTCATATCTTCACAGTAGCACATTGCACTGAAAGGTGCACTGAGGGGGCTGCTAAGGTGTGAGTGGCATGGACATCGGAGCACTGATTTTCACATAACTGTCCCATCATGCTCTAAAAAAATACGCAAAACAGCAAGTCCGTTTGGAGGTGTCCCTAATGGACACTCTTCATGTCTCTTCTTATCCCCTTTCTTTTCCCAAAATACTAAAATAAAACCAAACAATAAGCCAAAATGCCAGATCACATAAAAACAGTAAAGGCAGGAAGAAAATGTTGATACTCAAATATAAAGTGAACTCACTATAAAAAGGTTGTCATTTCTTGCTAATTTTATATACTGTTCTGACATCAATCAAGGCAACATGAGTCTGATGCTCCTGCTGGAAGGATGCAGACAACCATTTAAGGGGCGGAGTGGCCACCACCCTGAGCTATATAATGTTACCACTCACATGTTACCACTCACATGTTACTTAATGGAAATTTTCTGAAATGGCACCAGTGATTCTGAGAACCATATGACAGTGCCAGTTGTAAATTTTGGAGCTGATACTGTTTTATTAGTATAATAAAAAATGAGGGCTGCTGATGTCACTCTGCTGCCGAGCACTTGTCAACATGCGTAAAGCCCTGCATGCCATCCACAGCACTGGCAAAGTGGGCATGGAGGTACACATCTGTAAGCCCAGCATGCCTGAGGTGGAGGAGGCAGAAGGATCAGAAGTTCAAGGTCACCCTTAGCTATCCACCAAGTCTGAAGCTTCATTAGGCCCTGTCTCAAGAATAAAACTAAAAATACATAAGTGTTATCGATTGAGCTTGAAGCTAGACTTAGTAAAGTTCTGTTCTCATAGAAAGTATTAGAGAACTGTGGTCAGAGCACACACCTAAAATGTGATGGTAAAACCTGCCATAGAGGTTTATCAGGGAATTGGGCTAAAAAAAACTGAATTTTGTGCAGGGGTTTCATGTTAATTTGTAATTTTTTTACAGTTTTCTCATTCCAAATATTTCCCAATTCTATATTGAAATTTTATATTTTCTAGACAGAGGGTGCCCCTATTTGTATAAATTCTTGTCTTATAAAACCTGAATCTAGGTGTTAGAGAGTTGGCTCAGTGGTTAAGAGCACTGACAGCTCTTCCAGAGGTCCTGAGTTCAATTCCCAGCAACCACAGAATGGCTCACAACCATCTGTAATGGGATCCAGTGTCCTCTTCAGGTGTGTCTGAAGATGGCTACACTGTACTCGTATACATAAAATAACTAAAATCTGAATCTGAACTTTTTTTGAGCCCTGCTGAAACCAAAGCTCTAGGCTAGGAGTATTTGGTATTTCTCCCAGTATTTATTCCAGAGTGCTGGCTTCTTTCTGGACCTTTAAGGAATTCCCTGTTTAGCCAGGTATTCAGCAAGTTCTTAAAAATCATTTCTGCATGTTAGGGGTACAGCTGGTCCTAGGGGTGCAGAAGGCCTAGGATTTCTGGCTGGACAATTAGGTTGTCCTAAATGGTTACATAAATGGTACTCAATCTGCATGGACTTTTTCCTTGTCACTCCCTAACAATAAAATGAAACATCCCTACGTGCTGTTTGTGTTGCATTGGTGTGGTAAGTAATCTGGGCATGATTTAAAGTGTTTGGGAGGTTCTATGTAAACACTAGATTTTATCTGGGCTGGAACATCCTCCTGGAATCCATCTTCTGTGGGTGCCAGGGGAGAACTGTACTTTGCTAGAAGGGAATCTCTCTTACTAGCTTGTCTTAAAAATCTATAAATCTCCATTTATATTTAAAACTGAATATGAAGTTGTTTGGTCCACCTTCCCCCCATGACTTGGTTGGAATTTCAAATGAGCGATTACATTCACACTTCAAATGAAAAATTTATGTCCCTAAGAATGGATGGTTTTTAATACCTAGGTGTCCTGTCTAGGAACAAGACCTAGCTCTTCATTTATTCATGGCTTCTTTCTTATGTGCTCAGTTGAGTGTTGCAGCTACATCAAGTCACCCTTGGTGCACGTCCACCCTGCCCTCATACATGGCCAGAGAACGTCTATGTGCCTTGTTAAGGCAGCCCCTAGAGAAGTTATAATTATAATTTTTGGTGGGGATTTTTTTATTGTTTTAATAAAAGCCATTAATCTACATGGATAATATGTAGAAAATTGACATTTTCACGTCACATTCACTCTGTATATATAAACATGCAATAGTTTGCCTATGCATACTTTCATTCTCTCTCTTCCAGTAATTTATCTCTCATGGGTTTCTGGGTAGAAAAAATCAGATCATCTGAAAAGAATTGAGTCCTTTATTTCTACTTTTTAGAATCTGTACTATTTTATCAGTTCATACCTGGCTAGATCTCTCTACCAGGGTTATTAATAATAGTTATTAATAATAAGTACTGACAGTGCCACACACACAGCATGCACATATACACATGCACCTTTCTGCTGATTATAATGGAAATGCCCCCAGTATCTCTATTTCTATTTATAAATAGAGCTTTGGCTTCTATTTTCTCTCTTTTCCTATTAGAGAATGGACTGTCTTTTCCTGTTAGAGAATGGACTGTCTGTTCCTGTTAGAGAATGGACTGTCTTTTCCTAGTTTCCCAAGCATTTCCCCAAGACTGTTGAGTCTTATGGACAAAATGGCTTGATAATAGGTGTTCATACTGTGTTTCTAGAACTATGTGCACTAAGTAGTCCCCTGAGGATCATGCAGGCTGCCCTATGCTCAGAAAAGCTGCAGGTGAAACATGAAACCTGCTATTAAGGTGGCTTTAGAGCCTCACAAACATCAGTGGGTTGTACTACAATGCCGTTTACCTTGTTGGCTCTTTTAAAAGATTGTTTGTTTGTTTGTTTGTTTGTTTGTACTGAGGCTTTGTGCTCTGCAGAGCCCCAGGTACCTTAAAACAGAAGCATGTTCTTCCTTTGCTTTCAGTGATGCCAATGCCCCCTTTGCCCAATGGAGCACAGAACGTGTATGTACATGGCTGCAGGATTTTGGCCTGGCTCAGTACGTGATCTTTGCCAGACAGTGGGTGGCATCTGGCCATACACTACTGACAGCTACCCCTCAGGACATGGAAAAGGTAAGGGCTGAGTGTGAGGAACAGATGACCCTATTTTTCCCACAGAACAGTGCATGGATAGGTGGTAGCCTCCATCTATCCCATATACTTGGAGAATGTACAGGGAAAGCTGAGATTGCCTTTTGCTATTGCCTTTTGCTACGGGCTAACATCCCAGGGTACTGTGCACCTACCCCAGGCTCTACCACTACCCTTGAGAGTATCTCTATGTCCATGACATCCTCTAAGGACCAAGTTGTCCTTAGACATGTGGTCATCTTTTGCTTTCAGGAGCTAGGGATTAAACACCCACTCCATAGGAAGAAGCTGGTTTTAGCAGTGAAAGCTATCAACACCAAGCAAGAAGAAAAGTCTGCGCTGCTTGACCACGTTTGGGTGACACGTAAGGACAGCCATATATTTATTGCTCTGAAAGACAAAAGAATTCCCCATTGAATGTGTGCCTCAAAGACAGCAGCTTACTTGTGAAAGACAAACGGATTACTAATACTTAGGGGGAAGGAAATCAAGAGCCTCAAAGCGATCATTTGTCACCCACATCATCTTTTCTCATGAATCCTAATGCATCTGTTTTTGTAGGGTGGCTTGATGATATTGGCTTACCCCAATACAAAGACCAGTTTTATGAATCAAGAGTTGATGGGCGAATGCTGCAATACCTAACTGTGGTGAGGATTTTTCCTTAAGTATTTCTGTTGTTCCAGTGAGCACTCAGCCCAGGTGTCTCCATGCTTGCCGTTTTAAATGTGATCCCCTCCTTTCTTCTCATTCTGCTTTTAAAAAAGATTTATTTATAAATGTATTTTATGTATATGAGTGCACTGTCTTCATGCACACCAGAAGAAATTAGATCCCATTACAGATGGTTGTGAGCCACCACGTGGTTGCTGGGATTGAACTCAGGGCATCTAGAAGAGCAGTTCAATGCTCTTAACAACTGAGCCCTGAAATTAAGGCCTTGGAATTGTGCTGTTGTTACTTACTTAAGGCATGTCAGGTACCAATGTACAAACCATGGTGGTAAATGAAACTGTCTGTGAGAACCTTTCTGAGATGTGGAAGGTCTGTGTTTGTTCAGGAAAGAACTGTTGGGGTCTTTTGTTACCTTAGAAACTGGCTTATCAATCAGAACTTTTCTTTTCCAGAATGATCTACTCTTCTTAAAAGTCACTAGCCAACTACATCATCTCAGCATCAAATGTGCTATTCACGTGCTACATGTCAACAAGTTCAACCCCAACTGCCTGCACAGGAGACCTGCTGATGAGGTGAGGGGATGTACTAGCTGTCCATGTGGCCCTGAGTCAGGACACCAGGAATATTCTGAGAAAATGAGGATGCTTTCATCACAAAATAGATCATAGTGCTTTAGATTCTAGTACCTGTAACTCCCCTGTTGACTCTGATGGTGGTTTTCTAAGTCATCATAATGATCTAAGGATTTGATGCAGCATAAAAGAGAGAGAAAAGGAAAGACAGTATGGAAATATGGGTGCCAAAGTAGACAGAGGAGACAAGGTCCAGGGTGTTAGAGGGGACAGAGTTCCAAAAGACTAGATGGTTCAGAGTGGGTTACTCTCCTTGCTGGTATAAAATTAACTAACCTGGAGCCTAGATGGCGTAGGACCTTACTAGAGGGGAACTAGATAAATGTGAAGGAACACATGTAGCTGATATGCCTAATACTGTTCTATAAACTTTAGGACTTCCTGGTGAGCCCCAAACTGAGAGCCAATGGATCATGTCCACCTCCTCTGTTGTGGAGAACTGGTCTACCTCTGGTTCTTTAAGGGTTTTAAACACCTACCTTTGCTGTCTAGTCTTTATTTTCGTGCTATTCAACAAATATGTCTTGCATACTTTCTGTATGAGTGTTGAGCATTTTGAAGCCCACAGGGCTGTGTGAAAATATGTAGACATTACTATATTTTATGAAAATATTTACTTTTTGTTTGTGTGTGTATCTGTCACAAATATATGGGTACCTGCAGAGGTCAGAAGAGTTTATCAGATCTCTTGAGGCTGGCCGTGAGCTATCTGGCATGGGTGCTAGGAACTGAACCTGGGTCCTCTAGATCAGTAGTGGAAATTATACTGCTGAGCCCTCTCTCAAGCCCCAGCTTCAATGTCTAAGTGTGGATACGCTTAAAACATTTGCCCATGCCAAAGAATACTTTTACCTAGAAAACACTATTGGTTTGTGCTAAAACTCAGGACGGTTGATTCAGATAGTAGAGCATACATATTTCAGCAGAACTCAGTAAGATACTGATTTTTGAGGACTGGGCATGCTCTTGAGTAAGTGGTCCAGATAGCTTGGGTTTTAAGGCCTGAGAGCCTGCTCAGTTGTGGAGCATCTGAGGCAAGAGTCCCCAGAAGTGCTGACCCCACAGAGCGCCACACAGAACCTAACTGCTTCACTCTCCTCCATCACAGAGTAACCTTTCTCCTTCAGAAGTTGTGCAGTGGTCCAACCACAGGGTAATGGAGTGGCTGCGATCCGTGGACCTGGCAGAGTATGCACCCAACCTTCGAGGGAGTGGCGTCCACGGTGGCCTCATTGTGAGTGGCTGTCTGGTCTAGCTCACATGCCTTGGCCCAGACTGGGGTATTCCCAAACCACCTTTCTTTCCTAGTTTTGTTCATGCTTCGATGATTTAAAAAAAAAAAAAAAAACCTGAAAAATCCAAAACATAAGGGAGAAGGGGTTTTAGCTCAGTTCCAGGCTTCAGTCCATTGCTACAGGGAAGTCAGAATGTAGGGCAGGAGCTTGAGGTGGCTGGTCACATGACATTTGCAGTTGAGAGGAGGCGATGAATACATGCATACTGCTCAGCTCCTTTCTTAACTCTTACACCATCCAGAAGCCAGGCCATGAAATGGTGCCATATTCAGGACAGCCTTTCCCAATTACCCTATTAAGAAAAATACCTACCCTCATGCCTGAAGCCCCCCACTCCCCACATCATCTAGGCAACCACTCCTTGAGACTCTTCCCAGATGATTTAACAGGTCAAGTTGATGATTAAAGCTAAGCCTCGTACTTTGTAAGGGCCAGGCATTCTAGTGGAAAATGAGGTACTTCATCTGAACCATTCTAGAGAATTTGAAATCTCAGAATATGTCTGAGATCTCTGACTGAGCATTACTGTGCCTTACAGAAAGAGCTAGGATGACTTCTGTGAGGACTCCCTCAGCTTCAGTCCCGAGGATTCCAGTCAGCCGGGTGCTTGCATGAGATCAACTCTGAACAAGGCAGTTCCACCTGTTCCCAGAGGAACACGGGGGCTGGGGAAGTGGGGGAGGTCACCAAATGCAATTTCCTGATTGCTATGATATGATCTTAATCACCACTTAGCTCTGTCAAGTGTCAAAGCCAGAAGGGAAGTGTGAAGGTGGTGGCCTAGATGCCATCAGAGAAGACTGAAAACAGCCTTATCAGAGAGGCTCTGGTTCTCTGCTAGCCTCTGAATATGAGGTCACCAAGCCAAAGCTAGGCCTTAAACTGGGGAGATGTGTGGGTAGGACATAGAACACAGTCTCTGTTCTGGAGGCACCCAGTGCCCAGAGGAACAAATATTTACCTCCCCATGCCCCTGACACTCCCCAGTGCCCTCTACAGTGACCACTGGCTAGGTTTGTTTGTGTTTTCTTCCTAGATCCTGGAGCCTCGTTTTACTGGGGACACCCTAGCTATGCTTCTTAACATCCCCCCACAGAAGACGCTCCTCAGGCGCCATCTGACCACCAAATTCAATGCCCTGATTGGTCCTGAGGCTGAACAGGAAAAGCGAGATAAAATGGCCTCACCAGCTTACACACCTCTGACCACCACAGCCAAAGTTCGGGTGAGCTGTGAGAGTCTGTGTGTGGGTCCCAGCAGCCTGTCTTCTGAGCCTTATGCTAAGCATCTGTTAGTGCGATGCCTGGGCCAAACCAATGAGTACAGCCCAACATGAGGGCCATGCTTGGCTTTTGCTGTAGGAGTCTGCTCCTGAGGTCTGTTCATCTTTATTAGATCCATTCCCTACTTGGCCTACGTCCCAGGAAAACAGCCCACGTTTCTGTATGTTGGAAACATGTACAGGAAGTAGCTCTTCTTGGGAAGCTGTTCTGTACTCCAGTTCTGCCAAGCAGATGAGTTCTGGGTTCCTTCAGTCAGGTCCATCTGTGTGCCACAATGCCCCAGGGACTTGCTCACAGCCATCTTGCTAGCACTAAGAGTGCTCTCACAGCAGCCCATCCTGTTTGTGTTCTATGGTATAGGCAGCACACAGCTGACTCTAGTATCATCCAAGCACCTCCCATTCTCTGGCCTCTCTGAATCCTACAAAGTCTAGCCCAAGCTATACCATCTTCAGTCTGAAACTGTCTGCAGGCCACAGGTAACCTCCAGAAGCTGAGCTGAACTCGCCCCAAGCAATCATTGGTGCCCGCTATACCTCCTGCTCACGTTCCCTTCCCTAAGGATGCAGGACCCGAGCATCCCTAAGGAGGTCTTGGGAGTCCAGCAGAGCAGCATGAGCGAAGCTCAGGCCAAAAAGGCCAGCCCAGGTTCTTCCAGGGTCTGGATATCCTTGTGGCTCTGGGCACCCCTCACTCACGAATGTGCCAGCAGCTGTGGTGAGACAGGTCCCCTGTGCTTGACCTCAAGAGCAGTCAGTAGCATTCTAGGGTACCCCTCACTCTACCTTGGGAACTAGGAAATTGCTAGTGGGGGGAGGGGAGTGGGGCTGAGTTTTAGGCACAGCCTCAGAGGAGCAGCTCTGTGTTCAAAGTATCTACCGGCCTTGCTTCAGTATAGAACATGTTGTCGGGAGTCCTGCTTCCTATAACACTTTCATTTCTTTTCTCCTGAGCTAGCTCCCAGATTTATCATCAGTCACATCTACGCACTGACACCAGAACTCCTTCTCATCACCTTGCATTTGCTTTTTCAGCCTAGGAAACTTGGATTTTCACATTTTGGAAACATGAGAAAAAAGAAGTTTGATGAATCAACGGATTACATTTGCCCCATGGAGCCTGGAGATGCTGTCAGTGACAGCCACAAGGTCTACGGTGTCTACCGGGGCCTCAGTCCCCTTGATAACCATGAACTAGATGGTCTGGACCAGGTGGGACAGATAAGCTGACGCCCCTGTCATCTGCCTTCTCTGTGCAAGGAGAGCTCACAGTAACATCGCGTGTCACCATATAACTGCACTTCACCCTCGTCCTTGTGCATGACCTGCAAAAAAAACAACTGTGTGTCTTTGGGCTGGTTTCCTTACACACCTTAATGATGGTCAGGAATGCAGTTATGCAACCACAAAGGGGACAGACTTTGGGGACTCTAGCCAAATGTGGACTCAGGGGAGATTACCTGGAGACATTGTATATATTTAGTAATTCATAATATCCGTATTTCAGCTGGAAACACATGAGCAGAGGCAGGCCCTGGCCAGTCCCAAAGGCTCAGTTCTCAGACACTGCCCCTATACTTCTGTCACAGGAAGAATTCAAGTGCCTTAGGCCTGGGAGCCACAAAGTCTTGGCTGAGAGCAAAGCGCCAACAGTGGGTATTTAGGCCATAGTGACAATGTAATTTGATTGTACCTTACTATAGGGCGGCCACTTCTTTCTGATAATAAAAACAGTATTTATATAGAAAGTGTGAAACATTTTTAATTTTGTTAGGAGCTGGAGGTAGAGTGATACCCACTACAAGGCTTAAGTGTGTGTAACTGAGGATTCAACCAAGGGGCTGGAACGTCTGTCAGAGGGTGCCTGTGGCCCTGTTACCTTTGACCTCTTCTCCCTCTGTGAAGCATAGAAGCGGCCAGGGTGTCGCATACCCTGGCTAGAGGTTACATCTGTCACACAGACCCTATGTAGTTTTCCATTTCAGCAGCATGAGCCTCAGAGTAAAGGGTGGGTAGATGAACAGGCAGCCTCTCTGGCAAGCCTCTGATTTTCACATCTTGCCCACTTCTGTTTCCTGGAAGAGCAGAAACAGAGCTGGTCTCTTGCTTTAGACACAGACTAGCTGGTAATGGGCTCGCCAGATGGCCTGCGTCTGGCCGGAGACTGATCAGGAAGAGATGTGTACTCTGCCAATCTGAGCTCCAGCTCAGGAAATTCCAGTTTGGGACTGGGCAACATTTGACTCCTTCTGAGTCCAGTGGGCTTCATCTACAGAATAACAACAGTGTTTTTTATCCATCTGGCAAGGAAGGCAGGACTGATGCACTCATAGCATTCTGATTCTACCTCAGATGCAGGTGATGCCTAACATTTTGGTTTTTAATGCACACAGAAGACTCAGCCATGGTCTGTTACTTAAGGCTACAACCTCCTGTGAAGTCCAGCTAGTGAGAGAAGTGTCACAGGCTTGCCAGGTTGGGCAACAATAGTGTTTAGTTCTGCTCCCCAATGGTCAAGGCTATTGTAGAGCAGGTCAGGCCAGGTCTTGTGTCCTATTGGTTATGTCGCTGTGTGAGGCATGCACCTGTTTTCAGACCTTGCATGGGCTTGTGTTGCTGCTGTATCTGCATGGCCTCATGCGACTCCCATTCCTTTAGTAGATCTGAGCTTTTCCTCATACAAGGGATTACCCTTGGTGCCTCCATGTCTGCAGCTTCCAGATAAGGAAAACAAGAGGAGGGAAGGGAAGAAGAAGGCGGGAGGAGACTTCTGTGCTGTGAAGAGGTCACAGCCTCCTGAAGATGCCCTCTTATATGACAGCAATGATATCTGGGGTCCTGTGCCCAAAATCATCCTCCTGTTCAGTAATCTGGAGGCTTTCCTATCTGTTGCTCTCTACTTCTGGAAATAGCTGGACCACTGGACATGTGTAAGAGGCTGCTTGACAGGCTCTGCCTGGGCCTGCTTCTCTACACTGAGTGCTGGTGCTGAGTGTGACTTTGGTGGAGTGTGTACGTGCAGTGCAGGAACTGAAAGCGGCACGGGTCTCCCCAGCTGACACTCCTCAGGGCCTAAAACACTGCACCCACACTCCAGGAGGAACATCCTGGAGGGGATGCACCTGAGTAGAGGGGGCTTTGCATGCCACTGTCTCTGTAAAGCATGGGCTTCGCCCCTGTGTGCTGACTAGGCTGCCGCTGCCCGTTTTACAGATGGCACCTTCCGAAGGCACCGTGACACAGATAGGGCTCCTCTCCCAAGACATCCACCGCCTCACGGTAGGATTCCGACTCCCCTTCTTGTGGCACGGCTAGTACAGCCCAGTGAGCTTGGTGGGGTGCGGTGTTCATGGCCACAGAAGAGGAAATGATGCTGCTTGATAGTGGGTCAGAGCCTGAGCCAGCCCTGAGGCACACAGCAGCCCAAAGAACCCCTCCATTGGCCTGTGGCCGACTCCGAGCCACTGCAGGACATTGGAGGCTCACAGGCCTTTTGCAGAGTTGGCCTAAACATGCAGGGGGCTGGAGCCTTTCCCTGGTCTCAGAGCTGGTAATGATATGACAGTGCCCAAGCAGTTCTGGGTCACCCATCCAGCCAGACCAAAGCTCAGACTAACGTCTGGCCCAGTGAATATTGTTCTGCCGACTAAGAACTTGCATTCCTATTGCTTCTCTGAGTATCATGGATATACCCTGCAAGTTAGGAGAGCCTGCCATGCCCAAGAATACAAATTAATCCATGGGGAGGCAGCTTGTCCCAAGTGAAGAAGTTTTGGGGAAGGTAAGAGTGACTCAAGACCTTATTTGCCCTTTACTAGCTCCAGGAGCCTAGGCGTGCTATTGTCCCTCTGAGGCTGGCTTTAGTTACTTTTAGATACCCAGCATTACTGACCCCTAATAAAGCGGGACCAATGAGAGCCCTCTTGTAAATCACATGGGAAAACCAGAGGTAGCAACCCACAGTTAGAAAACTACCTAAAGTCAAAGTAGGAGAGTTCCTTATATCAATGCCACAGACATTGTCTTTTGGCTCATAGAGGGAATTGTCTCTGTGCAATCATAGCCCATAATCTCTAACAAATGTTTGGTGGTTTTGAAGTAAAAAGTCTACCTCTAAGGAGAAAGGCTTGGTTTTATGTCTGTGTTTGTATGGGTGGTGGTGGTAGGGATTGAACCTAGGAAATTATGAAAGAAAGGCAAGCATTTGTGTATACAAGACTTTCCCCTTAGCCATTTTTATCTTAACATTACTGTCTGTTCAACACTCAGTGCTTAGGCTCCCGGGAATACCATAACTTTGTAGTCAGCAATGTTGGGGATGGGCCACTCCCAGTGTGTTTTTGGGAAGAAGCGGCAGGGTAGCCTTGGCCTATGGACTGTTAAACTGCCCTTTGACTATGTTCTTACAGACGCTACTGAGCCAGGACCAACTACTGAATGACCCGCCTGGCTGTCCCTGATGCTGATGACTACAGATGACATTCTTCATGGCTGAGAGCCTAGAGAGGCACATGTGCAGCCCGGATGTTTGCCTCAATGGGGAGTTGCACAGAGCCACCTAGATGGGGCTGGTGGGCCACCTTGGATGTAGGTGCTGACAGGAGCAAAAGCAGAAGGGTGGGATAGGAGTCCAGACATGTCCCAGTGTTTCTCTGTGTCGTCACTGCTTGCTTTCCACTACAACTTTCCTACCTTTTGTACTTTTATATGCAAATGGAAGACCACCCCTGTAGAAATGAAAGTGAGGTGTTAAATACAAAACAAAATTCATAAAAGCCTCTAATTGGAGCGGGGAAAGCTGTACTAACTGTGTTCTGCCTTGGCTGAGTGAAATGATTGGGAGGCAGGGACCTCTCTGGGGCAGCTTCAAAAAAGTATGCATGTCCACTACCAGAAGCCTGGGCCTGAGAACCAGAGACTCCTCTCTTGATCCCCCAGAAGCTTTCATCTACCTGAATTCTTTTTTTTTTTTTTATTGGATATTTTTTATTTACATGTCAAATGTTACCTCCCTTCCTGGTTTCCTGTCCATAAACCCTGTATCCCATCTTACTTCCCCATTTTTTAATTAGGATGTTCCCCCACCCAATCACCCCACCCTGCCTTCCCGCCTCCCTGCCCTAAAATTCCTCTATACTGGGGGATCCAGCCTTGGCAGGACTAAGGGCTTCTCCTCCCATTAATGACACACATTTCCTCCTCACCTGCCTCAAGTACAGCATGTGGTCAACGCCTCCCCCTAGTGGACAGTCTTCAAACTCAAGCCATTTACGTATGTATGTATGTATGTATGTATGTATGTATGTATGTATGTATGTATGTAAATATGTATATTGTATGTATGTATGTATGTGTGTAGTATGTATGTATGTATGTATATATGTATGTATGTATGTTTCCTGTTCTGTCTCATACAAGCCAGTTCCCTCCAAGGCCATGACTATTCCACTTCCAGCCTTGCTCTCTGATCACTGCCTGCCCATGATTTTCTACTTGACCCCTCACTTTCCTAGATGGTCTCTGCCAAACATTCTCCACTTCTGATACCTTGTCACATTTTGGCTTTAAATACCTTAGTCACAGATGGGCATGCCATCTTGCTACCTTCGTGCCACCTTTCCACCATTTTACCAGCCTTTGTGAGTCCACCAACTTGTCTTTGCTTCACTTCCTTTATTCTTTCTTCCAGTTCCAAATCAACTCTGCCCTTCAGCATCGTGTGCCTCTGAGATGTTCACAGTTCACTTTAAGGTTATGTGCATGTGTACCTGCCGCACGAACCAGCTGAGCTGCTGTCGTCTGTGTGGGCTAAGGGAGTCCCAGGCGGATTGCTTTTTGCTCGTTGCCAATGACCACTACTCCTGGTCTTCCCTGCAGATACCCATTGGCACCCCTCTGGCGAAGAAAGCCAAAACCACCTCCAGGCTTTGTCAAATGACCAAAGAAATCACCAGTAGGTCTAGGGAACGAAAAAGCCAATGAGGTGGGACAAGTTCAATGGTGAAAGGCTTTGCAGTTGAACCTGGTGGCACATGCTTGTAATCCTGGTTATTATTAGTTGGGAAGCTGAGGCAGTAGGATTATGGGTCACAGATGACTTGAGATACAGAGTGAGTTCAAGGCCAAGCTGGTCAATGTAGCAGAGAACGGTCAGATGTGTCCTTCCCTGAGGAAAGCATTATGCAAGGACACACTGAGAACAAGCGGGTGGATGAACATGGAGTGTCCCTCCCAGGCCTGTTTGAGATTGTTCCCTCCTCCCCCCCCCCGCCCCATAGATGAGATTCAAGGATATAGTGGAGCTCCCTGGAACCACATTCCTCTTTTCTTCTTCTTCTTCTTCTTCTTCTTCTTCTTCTTCTTCTTCTTCTTCTTCTTCTTCTTCTTCTTCTTCTTCTTCTTCTTCTTCTTCTTCTTCTTCTTCTTCTTCTTCTTCTTCTTCTCCTTCTCCTCCTCCTCCTCCTCCTCCTCCTCCTCCTCCTTCTCCTTCTCCTTCTTCTTCTTCTTTGTACCCCTTACCCTCCTTACCCTCCTGCATGCACACACATGAGCACACAGAGTAGCAAATCAAGCAGCAAGTGCTAATACTGCTGCTACTATGCCAGTTCTTCCAAAAGAAGAACAGACATAGAATAAAACAGATCCAGGTTTAAAGGCAACTCTGCCACCCACTGTGTGAATGACTGGGGAAACATGTGACTGACACTGTCTGTTTCCTCTTGTGTAACTTAGAGAACAAAAATTCCACAGAACCTCTGGCTCATTAGGAAGGTCATATGAAATGAAGTTGGGGTGAGCTTACCCCCCTGAAGTAGCAGAGCAGCAGGATGTTATTCTCTGGACAGCAGGGGGCACTAGTGGTCCCTGTATCATCTGGGTTGAATGATGGGATTTGAAGCACAGCTTGTGGAAATGGTGAATGAAACATAACCATGGCAACTTTGGCACAGGGCCAAGATGGAGGATGCTAAACCATAAATATCCCCCCATGTCTCTATCTGCTGTACAAAATGCAGGGGGTAAGAAACGGGTTCCTGGAGCCCACCTACTGTGGATTTATTGCCCTGATATACAGCTTTTTAAAAAGTGTCCCACAGGGGACGGAAGAACACACAAGGCCTTTGCCCTCCTGTGAGTCTGGCCTTCAAAGCAGAGAAAAGTAAAAAGGTTCGTAAGTGGCTAGGTTGGTAGAGACCTGTTTGGATCCTGCTGGAATTCTATCCCACAACCCTTGCTATAGTGCCAGTTCTGGTCACACCCCTACTCTTTCTCACCTCCACCCCACATTAGCAAGTCCTGGCTTGCACAGAGTATTTTCTACATATCCACGCATTATGAGTTAAATGCAGAGTAGTCTAGTTTATTCCACTAAGCCATGGGGAAAGTGGCTTCCTTCCCAGCCTCCAAGCCCGGAAGCTCAAAAATCATTTTTGTCTTCAGCCCCTTGCTCTTCTTAGGCCCACAATGAAAAGAATGCCATGCCTAATGGTGCCTGGAGTGACACCTTAGTTGAACAGCATGAAGTCAAACTCACTGTGACACAGGGACCCACTAGGTAGCGTGGGAGGAGTTAGTAGGTAAAAATCATGTCCTTGGTGTAGCCGAGCTGCTCCAGGCTGGGGTGAGCTGCCTCCTGGATCAGAGGTGGTGGGCCACATACCAGGATGAGTGTGGCCTCCCCAGGAGGAGGGAGGTGCTCCTTGATCATGTCTGCAGTAATGAAGCCTGAGCTGTACTCCCAACCTAAAATGAAGCAGAACACGGAAGAAGCATGGTTCTGCATTTGTCCCTGATGCTGGAGACCAGGCTGCCCTACAAAAGCTTAGAAGTTAGCATTACTGGTTGCCCTAGGCGACTCAAGAAGCAGACCTAGGGGTTCCCAGCTATCCATGGCATTTTCTCCAGATTCCAAGCTCAAGCCTTGGAGACTCGGGATGATATCTCTCTGCTCTAAGCATTGAGTAGAAAGTGGGGCTGCTGGTAGGGGGAGGCGAGGAGGCCATACATGTTTGTGGAATTGGGCAGCAGTCTCTGCTGGATAGCTTATGGGTATAGACAGGTATAGATCAGGGAAGCAGGAGATATGTCGTGCATGACCCAAGGTGCATGGTGGTTCCTGGGATGCTAGCTGAGGCTGCAGGAACTCAGCATCTGACGTCTGCTGTCCAGAAGAGGTTAGTGGTGAGGGGCAAAGTAGCCATGAGCAGGTACAAGAGGTTAAGGGGCCAGTGGTCATACTATGTGCAATGTGCTGACTGGAGAGTATGTGTTCAAATAGCCTGGTGGCTCAGAGTCTGTACTCAGTGCAGTGTGTGGCGTGTAGAGGAGGTATTTAGCCTGCCCTTGACTTATTTACAAACTGCTGCTCCCAATGTCCTCCCACTCAGATTATTGCATGTCCTAGATGGACCAAGAGCCCCCAGGCATAATCCCCTTTGGAGTAAACCTTAAATTCCAAACAGACAAAACCTAGAGACTATAGGTGTGTTGAAGGGTAGAGCTGGTCCAGAATAAAGGAGAGCCGCATGGGTCATACCACTGGGGGGCCTGTCCAGGGTATACCACAGGCTGAACTGGTTCTGATGAGTTGTGGCCACTTCTTCTAGCTCCTTTCTCAGCAAGATATCCTCTTCTGTCTAGAAAAGAATCGCCATTACAAAGGTCCCTCTAGGAACAGTCAGTATGTCTGTCCCCCCACTACCAGATTGAACACATATATCTGCACATTCACAACTGAACTGCCATTGTCCTAGCTTAAGAGCTTGCCAGACTCTAGGGCAGACAAAGTCTTGCTACTCCCTGTCTCTCTCATTAAAGAGCTGGAGGGGCTAAGGAGCGGGGTGGGGCACCAACAGCAAGGCTGCCCTCTGGCCGGAAGGATTGGCTGTACAGACCACTGACTGCATACCAAAGTCCCCATTCATTTCCCTGCATCCAGGATCAGGCCTGGCAGGCCAAAGGGCACACGCTTAGTGAAGGTTGACCTTTGAGGAGCCAGGGGAATACGGGGTCTACATTTGCATCTGGGAAAAGTAGGCCATGGCTCCTAGAGAGTGCCCAGGCTTGGGTCATCAACCCTCCTTGGCTCTTGTCCAGTAATTCTACTTCGGCATTATTTCAGAAAATAAAAGTTAACAATTACTTATAATTACTTATTGTTTATGACCAAAATCTGGAAAGAACCTGAATGAATATTTAGTAAAACATTACTTTGACTCTGGTGTGAATATTTAAAGTTAGCTAGAGGAAAATGCCTGTGTGGTACTACTAAGTGAAAAAATTATTTTTGTGTATGTATGGGGAAATATCATATATAAATACATAATGCATATAGGGACAAAGACAAATGAAAGCATGTATATTCTTCTGAACTTCTTAGCATTTCCACCAGGAACACCCACTATTTAATACTCAGAATAACAGAGAACTGGGAATTAAGGAGAAAGCCCAGTGCATGAAGTAGGACTGTAGGGAAGATATGAGTTAAACAGAAACAAACAGATCAGGCTTGGCCTTAGCTTCTTCAGCTGCCAGAGACTTGCTGAGCCCAGTAGCCTCCCACATCCTCAGGCAGCCAAGCAGCGTGTCCTCAGGCAATGGGGGAGGAATGGATTCATACAGAGGCCTGGCTCAGGGAACATTCCATGCTACTGCAGCGAACTCTGGGCTGACTCTGCAGAACTAACCTGGTTGGCAAAGAGGAGGGACATCCTGGTCCCATCGCTGGTGTCCTTGGTGATGTGGCGAATCAGCTGTAGCATGGGCGTAATGCCTGCAAAACAGTGGGCAGGCCAGTTTGCTCCCAGTTCCAGTTTCTGGTCTTTAGTGGATTAACAGGTTCACTGATTCTCTTTTTACCATTTTCCCTTTTGTTTCCTCAAACCCTAAGTGGGGAAGAACACCCTTGATTTTGGTGTTTCTTTCTAATGCAGGTCAAAGGCTCCTTTTCCTTTTAGAGACAGGGTTTCATGTATCCCGGGCCAGCCTCCACTAATTATGTAGCTAAGGGATGCCCTTGAACTTCTGATCATCTCAAGTTATAATGTGTCTCCATGCCTGGTTTCATATGGCACACTGTGGACTGAACCCAGTGCCTCCTGTGCTAGGCAAATACTCTACTAATTGAGCCATGTCCTCAGCCCTCCTTTTAAATTTTCCTGTGACAAGAGGAAAAGAACATTCTATGAGCTAGTTAAAAAAAAAACCTAAAATTCATACGCAATACTTATTTAATATATAATAATATAATAGTCTAATAGTCATGATTCTGAGCCTGGGTGTAGCATGGATTGTGTATGTATGTATGTATGTATGTATGTATGTATGTATGTATGTATGTGGAGTATTATGTGTACACACACACACACACACACACACACACACACACACACACACACACACACACACACAGGAGGCCAGGGCCAGTAAACATGATGGTATTAAAATTGTCTGTATATGTGCCTAACCCTGAATGTTTCCCTGAGATTTCATTCTCAAAGGATTTGTAAAGTCAGGCTGGAACTGGATTTTCCACTATTTGGGAACCAGTCAGTGATCAAAGCCTGCCCAGCCTGGCCCCACAGCCCTGACTTGAGGGGGCGCAGAGGGTCAGGGTCAGACTCTGTATCTGACTCCACATTTGCACTACCACAGCTTGGGAGGGATCTCTCAAATCACTCCTTATAGGGTTTAAGGACTCCCAATTTAGAAATGTCTTAGAGAAGCCCTGGAAATCTTACCTGTGCCTCCAGCAATCATCCCCAGGTGATGAACCAGCTTTTTTTCAGGCTCACTCGTTTTGTCTGTTTTGATTAAAAGGGTCCCTAGAAATACAAAGAATGTTTTTGATTCTGCAGCCCTTGTCTGACAGCCTACAAGAGATGTCTGACTTAGGAGGCAGGTCCAGCTAAGGAAGAGGTTGCAGCATCCCAAGCCATTCTCACACAGTAGTTTCACAGGCCACCTCTGGTAGCCAGTGTCTAGAGTGGAAATCAAGGCTGGGCATCCCAGGGGATAGCTGGGCCTCTTCTTAGGCAACTCGAAGCCTCTGAGAGCCGTCTCCATGGCAGTGTTGAATGAGTGGAGAATCTGGGGGAACAATTAGTGTGGACTCCCTCCATTATGCTCAGCAGCAGGCACTGTTCATACATCTGTGCCGAGACAGCAAGGAGGACATTCCAGTGTACACATGTGTGAAAGAGGTTTGAGCAGTGACAGAAGTCACTATAAGTGCATTCGTGTGAATGAGTGTCTGAAGACTGGAAGTACAAGCCCATGTGCTCTAGGGCTGAGGAAGACCACAGTAAAACCACAGGAGGAATCTCCTAGCTGTGAGACCCCACTGGACAACACCTGGTACCTGGCTCATTATAGAACAGGCGCCCCGTGGGCCCCCGAAAAAGAATGGTGTCCCCAATTTTCATATTCTCCAAGTACTGAGTCATCTTTCCTCCTTCAGGATACTTAGGGTGCACATTTTTGAAGTAGATCTGAAAAGAAAGTATGGGTCCTTCATTCTTCGATGTCTGACTATACAGTTGCACACATCTGGAAAGTGCACTTGGAATCAGAAACCATGCAAGTAAATATGGTCATACTCACTGTGAACAATTTAACATTTTGTTTCTGTTTCTATAGTAAAAAACTTAAAATAACTCAAAACAACTTAGGGGAGAAAGGGTTTGTTTTAGCTTATAATTTCAGGTGAAAGTCTATCTTTGCAGGCAAGTCAAGGCAGGAACTTGGAGCAGCTCACCATATCACATCCAACAGAGAAAAGTAAATGTATGCATGCATGCCTGGCAGTGCTCAGCTCATTCTCTGCACTTAAACAGTCCAGTGACCTCTCCCTAGGGAATGGTATTGCCCACAGTGGGCTGGATCATTCTACATCAATTAATATAATCAAGACAGTCCACCACAGACATTTCCTCAGACCAATCTAGGATATATAGATAGTCCCTCATTGAGACACTTCTCGGGTGATTTCTAGATTGTGTCAAGTTGACAAACTAACCACAGCAATCCTTTGAGGCTCTACAGGATAAAGTGTAGCACAGTTGATAAATGAGACTATTGCAAATCACTGTCCAAGCTGTAAGTCTCCCTAGAGAAAAAGCACTGCTCTCCACTCTATCACATTTAGGATACCTAAGCTAGGTAAGATGGGCATCTTTTACCTTTATAATTAAGTCCACAAATCCTTGATCATCATCACTGGAGACAGGTGTGTAAGCCCTGATCACCAATTCATTGTTAATTTGTGCCAAGAGATGGACATAGTTACCTACAAAAATGTATCAAATGTTAAGCCTGAGGAGAGTAAATAGGACCCAGGAATCCCCCAAAGATTCACTTTGATAACACCTGCCCAGACACCATCACACTATAACTTTTAGAGTAAGGCTGAATTAAAGGTAGGAATTGACACTAAAAATATCAGAAAGGAGCCACGTGTGGTGGCACATAACTGTAATCCTAGCACTTGAATGTTAGAGATTATTGAGTTCAGAGCTATAAATCGAAGTAGAGCCTGAGCTAAGAGCAGGATCTGGTCTCAAAAAAGAAATCAGAAAAGAATTTTTCCATTAAAAAAAAAAAACTATTGTCTTCATGAAGGTTTTTCTTCCTAACTTGGATTCTGGGAGGGAGTCACCAGTACCCCATCTGTGTCCTAGGATAGAACAGGGCTTAGTAGCTTCATGGGTACTGCAGGGCCCCAGGACCTGGATAGTCCTATTTCAAATAAACTAACAATATGTGTAATCTGCCCATTGGCTCTGCTGAGAGGTAAGGGGAACATTTACACTACGTCTTTGCTTTCCAAAGTAGAAATCTATAGACTTGGAGGGTCAAAGGCATATGAGTTTAGACCATAGCCTGATGGCAGATAATGGGTCAGACTGAAGTGCAGACTTCAGGGCCAAAGCAATTAGTATTAAGTGGAGGAATGCTAAGGGCTAGAAGCAAAAGAAGGTTCCAGGACAGGGGACAGGTTCAGAGGAAGTAAAAGCTAAGTGTGCCTGGGAAATGGAAATACAGATGAAATGAAACACACACACACACACACACACACAGAGAGAGAGAGAGAGAGAGGACAGACAGAAACAGAAAACAGAAACAGAACAGGACAGAGACTGAGACAGAGATGAAGAGGGCAGAGAGGAAGGAGGGGATCGGGATGCTTGAAGACCCTGCTAGTTCACAGTGTTAAGCAGTGTAAATCTGTGTCTTGGAGGAGTCCCTTGAGGCTGAAAGGCAAACTTATAGCCATAGCCTGATTGGGCACCAGGGACACTTGAGAACACAGGCCTGAAGCAGCAGCTTCCTTCTCAGAGTTCATCTGAAACTGGGGACCTAGAAGGTCAGTCACTGCATCCCCACACAGAATGAAGCTGTGTTCCGGGTCCCAAGGCCCCACCTCTACCCATCTTTGTGTTAGTTGAGCATAAGGCATCCACAGTTTTCCTATCAAGACTCTTAGAGGGCACTATATTGCCTTGTCTCATTGACCATGCAGCTTCCACTGGGGCTGAAGAGAGAGCAGGTCAGAGAAGTCTCTACAAATTCTGTTTCTCGAGTAGCTTGTCCTTTCATGCTGCCTCCCAACAGGGTGGCGACAGACAGGCTAAGCGAGGAACAGAACGCCCAGTGACAGAGGAGTGGGGGACAGAAAGCAGGCTCAGGGTCCCAGCAGGATTCCTCATGCTATAATTTCATCACTTGGCAGAGTTGAAGTCAGTTTTCTTTGAAATTAGGCCATCAATAAGACTGTGCTCTAGGAGGCAAGGGGCCAGGCTTCTCCGTCCCACTCCTGTTCCTTAGGTTTTTCATCTCAGGTGCTGTCTAGAGATGTTGCTGATGAAACTAGAAGAGGGACAGTTCAGGAGGTCAGCTAGGGCTGGCTTCCACAGTGAGTTAGTCCCTCCTTAAGTGGACCTCAGGACCCCTCAGATAATCTATCAAATTAGGGTATTTGCATTGCTAGTGACTTGCCACACATATTGGGTTTTGACTACAAGGGAATGTCTGCTCTTCTCATCCCTGAACAACACAATGAAGTTTCTGAATTTTCACATCCATCATTCATTTTACCCTCACTATACCCGAAGTAGGCAGATGGGCCTAGGAAATACTATTTGATAGATAGAAGGTCAGAGAGGTTGAGGGACCGGCCTTAAATTGTATGGACAGGAGCCTTTAACAAGATCTTATACCTCCTGACTGTAGGCTTACAGGGTTATTAGTACACCTCAAGCTAATACTATTGTGACAGTCCAAGTAGAACAATCGGGCCACTGTCCTCAAGTCCACCTGTCTATTCCCTCCATTCATGCGCTCCAGGGTTGTATGGGTGGACCCTCTACATCCCACAAGAATGGGAATCCATTGCTATTAGGAGCTGAGTATTCAAACATCCAGACTTGGAGATGTCACCAAGCACTGCTCACCTACAGGAAGCCCTAGGACATGGTCTGGTGAGGGCAGTCCAAATCGGAACCTTCTGGTGTTGTGGTTGATTTGCTGGTTAAAAAAAAGAAAAGAAAAAAAGAAAAAGGTAGGCAGGTTCTGTTGGCTCTCTAGGAGTTTTGCTGTGTGGCCCAGATTTTTAGAAAGGTGTTCTTTTTGGTTCTGAGGTAACTGCTCACCCCACCTTCCCAGCTAGCACCCCCGCCCCACTCCAATCCTCCTCTTTGACCTAACCAGAGGAAGGTTTAGGTGACCCAGTAGGTGGCCCACTACCTCTTTCTCAATCAAGGGCAGCGGGTACTTGGCTTCAGGGTCCTGTAAAGTGATAAGATCTTTCTTCTTGACGCTCATTTTCTTTAAGGCTAAGAGAATCACGATGGCCCTGGCGACAGGTCTGGTCCTGGCAGATACAGTGCGAATACAGACCTCAGATCTCATCCACTCTGTGCTAGGCAGCAATAAGCATGGCTGATATTGTCCCAAAGGACTAGCAGAGAGAAAGGTATTAACACAGAAGGCTGTTCTCTGGGACCAGAGGACAGAGAGGTTAGCTACAGGTCCAAGAAACCCCCTGGACCAAGCTGGACACCTATCCCAGAGTGCCAGTGTCTCCAGGCCCTTCTTGCCCATCTATCTCCATCCGGGCTTCAGCTAAAGGTGCAATGGCTGGGGAGGAGCGATAGCATTCATTTTAACAGGCCACCTTAACCGCAAGGCTGGGGACAGAACTCACCTCTCTAGAGACTTGCCAAACTCACTTCGGAATCCGCTGGAGCAGTGGAGCTGTGAGTGGCTAGGGGACTCACTAGCACCTTCCTAGGCAAGGGACTGAGGCAAACATCTGCCTGTAAGAGGCGTGGCCCGCCTCCCTACAACAGTCCTCAACTCCGCCCAGCTCCCTCACTAGGCCAGCTCTCACCCCAACCTGTTTGAGAAAAGTCTGCTGCGTAGTCCTTTGGCTCAGAGGTCCACTGTCCGAACAGCTGGGAAACCGCCCATGAATCCTGACCAGGCTACTGCCTGCGGCTGTTCCCCCAGCCCGGAGTTCCTTCCTGCCCCGCGCCTTCCCGGCAGAACTCACCTGGAGCGAGATGCCCAACTTGTCGAAAGAAACAGTGCTTTAATGGTGGGGACTGCGGGAAGTCAAGCAGTGGCGAGCTGGCTCCGGCTCCATAGGGACAGATTCGAGCTTCTGTGTCACATGACTCTGGCGCCGGTCCAGCTTCTTTCTGCTTCTGCAGCTGGCCCTGTGGGAATGGGCCACATCTTCAAGATCCCTAAGCAGGAATCCCTCTGCATCTTGACTCTGCCTGCACATGCCAGCAGCCTTGAGGAAAATTCAGTCTCCCCAGTTGTTAACACCGTGGCAAGATGAAGGAAGGGGTTGCTGTAAACGTGTTTACAACGCAAACTGAAGAAATGGGAGTTGCAGCATAGAGGAAGAAGGCATATCTTATTTAACATGCTTCCTGAGCTGCTACCTGAGCCGAGCAGGACCAAGTGATTGCAGAATGGGGCTGACTGCGGGTGTCATGCCTTCTCTCATGGGAGACAGGATTCGGAGAAGTCCAGATTATGAGGATTCTACACAATGCATTTCAGAACCTTGGTTTCCTCTTCCATGCTTGCAAGTGGCAAAAGGGAAACTCTCATTTCAGAGTGAGTTGAAGGTCAACTTTGGCAACTTAGTAAGCCTGACTTAGAGTTGAAAAACAAACAAACACCCAGCCAAACAACAACAAAAAGAAAGGGCTGAGATATAGGACATGATTGGCTTAGCATGTGGGAGGCCCTGAGTTCAGCTTCTGGTGTAGTGGGGGATGGGGGTGGGGTGGGGGTGGGGTGTGTGTGTGTGTGTGTGTTGTAAAATGGTATTTCATGAAGGTGTTGGCAGCACATCATAAGCTCCACCGAAGGACTGGAAGCCTCAGGTCCCCCAGAACTGGTTAGGACAAGGAGATTCACCTAGGCTGGCTGGGGAACCTGAGATGATGGGTCCATATATGAGGCTCAGAGAGATACTCAGAAGACAGCAGCAGTGTGGAGGCAACCTTGAAGATGGAAGGGACCACAGATCAAGATGGCCAGGTCGTCACTGGAAACTGAAATTTAAGGAAATGAATCCGTGCCCTCCCCCACCCCCAGAACCTTTGGTAAAAGAATGAGTCCAGTGGTACTTTGACTTGTAGCCTGAGCAACTGTTATGCTTCAGGCTTCCAGAATTATCAGGGAATAAATTTGTTGTAAGCCAATGAGTTTATAATAAATTTGTTATGGCAATCCATTAAATGAACTATTTTAAATCTCTATGGTCCTCTTTGTTTGCAGTCTTTAGACTATTTAAAAAGGTATTTTCCCCCCTATATTTTGGCTCAGAAGTACCCCCCAACCCACTTTTACAAATGTCCTAATTGTTTTTGTTCTCAACCTCTTTTCTAAAAGCTGCCCCTGGTCTGGTCACAACTCCAGCTCATTGTCTCTGCCAGGCCACATGAACAGCTTTTCTCTCTACTCTGGTGCTGACCTATCCTTTGTCTATTTTGCTAAAATGTCACCCAGGACAAAGTATCACAGCAGTCACATTTGTTTCACTGGAGTGAGCTTTATGAGGCACATGGATAGGCTAGACTACTCTAGGTACCAACAATGACCAATGCAGAATTGGATTTTCCCCTTGTTTTTTCTTTAGGGATTTGGGAACAAAGTACATTGGTGCTACCTCGATGGAATTCCCCATTGAACACTGCAGGTGGAGACAAGCAGCGACTGTACTTGAATCTTTGAAATGTCCTCAATATAGACATTCATAATAGAAATTTGACTATGGAAGGATAGGGATGTAACTCAGTTGACAGAGTGATGGCCTAGTGTGCATGAACTCTGGGTTTAATCCCCAGCACTAAATAAGCCAGATAGGTTATGTATACTCATGGTCTCAGCAAGAGGAAGCAGAAAAATGAGAAATTCAAGGTCATCTTAGGTTCTATAATGACTTTGAGGCAAGTCTTGGCTTCAGGAGACTGTCTCAAAACAAAAAGGAGACTATGGACATTTCTGAGGGATGTCAGGGATCCTCTCAGGCACCACTGTGGAAAGGCAAAGGGGATTGAGGTTCCTGACTGACAAAGAGTTGACTTGAGACCAAGATCAAGAAGAGTGAGAAGAACAGCTTGCAGAATCCTATTCCTGTTGTCCTTCACACTCCCAGGGATCTCTTTCCTTAACAGCCATGTCTGCTGTGCTATGCTGACGATGTTAGTCAATCTCTCCACCAATATTTACAGCAGTTGCTTCAACTCTTCTCAAACAGCATCTGTTGTAGCAGAGGCTGAGCTCGGGCCTCCAGAAGGTAGTGACTGTGAGTTCACAGCTTGGAGCAACAGGGAGTCAATGGGAAAGCAAATGCTGTTCCCAGGGGGAACCTGTCACATGCACAGGGTTGTACCATCTGGAGATGAGAGCCTCAGGACTCCAAGCAGAGAAAGGTGGGACTGCAGGGGAGCAGAGAGTGGGAATGAATGACTCATAAAGAGAAATGAAGGCAATCATCCCCAACTCCGTTTCTTCACTACAGCTGTGACTGGTGTGGAAAAGCTTAACATTCACCTCTTTACCTCTAGAATTTTAGCATTTTACCCTGTGAGATTAAATTGACAATACAAGCCATGAAGTCAAGGGAGGGAGTATGGGGATGGAGGGATGGTTCAGTGATTAAGAGCACTGGTTACACTTCCATAAGACCCAAGTTTGATTCCTTGTACCCATCTGTAACTCCAGTCCCAGGGCATCTAGTGTCCCCTTTTGGCCACATTGGGCATCAAAGCATACAAACGACATATATGCAGGCAAATAAAACATCCATACATGTACAGTAAAGATTAAAACAGTTAAAAATGCTTTAAAAAGGAGATCGAGAAAGTGTACTTGTAAACATCCAGGAGGGAAAATCTTCTAGAAAGAGACACCTATGCTTTGCTTCTCAGGCTACTGATACAGTTGGCCTCCAGAAGTGTCATGCTGGGGAAGGAAAAGTGAGAGGGAAAGCTTGTCTTGAAGAGATTTTACTCAGTTATGACAATATTGAATGATGGGCAGGGAGCTAGGAGACAGTTGTAGGTTAATGATGGAACTACACTTTGACCAGGACTGTGTGGTTATGTATACCTTGTGCACTCAATGTAAACCAGTTTGGCTGCACAGAATCACTTCTTTCTGCTTTTTGCCATCTTGCCTCTTTTTATTGGCATGTTGAGAATCAGTATTCAAGTCTAGCTTGCTAGGTCTGTTAGGTCTCTCTACCCTAAATCTCCAAAAACACAAGGCACCAAAGGTTGTCTTATAAAGCATAGTTATTCACATAGCAATTCTGAAAGGAAAACCTGTGGGATCTCTGCGGGGCAGGTGTTAGGACCCTCCCCCATCTGTTCGTCCTGTGAAAAGATCTTTCTGAGATAGATAGGTACAAACATTGGAGGACATGTCTTTGCCTTCATTCTCCACTTTCTCTGCTGAGGTAGATAAATGTAAATTGCTTTCATAAAAAGGCTTATTTTTCAGAGCTATTTCCATCTGCAGTTATCATATGCCAAGGAAATGTTTAGAGCAGGATGTTGTACTTCCTTGCACTTGTGATGTTCACAGCTTTGGGCCCAGTGTTTATTTTATCTCTTAAAAGCATAGAAGCGGGAGACTTTTCAGAAAAGAGTTTCATTGTAAGGACAGTATCTGTCTCACAAGTGAGTTTAAAGCAAAATCAAGGGAAGACAGAACAAACTAGACTACAGACAATTCTAAGAGGCATTGGCAAGTCCTCACGTTATTAATGTAGAGCTAACAGAAGCCTCATTCAGAAACCGTAACCTTCCTGCTGCAACTTGATGTTTAAGATATAATTTTCAGAGATTCTATATTTTCCCCCAGATCAGATAGCGAAGCTAGGGTTGGTTGCATGCCCATGTTTCTGAATTCAGTCTTGTATCTCCCTGTGCTACAGCATCCCCATACCACAGAACACCTATATCCCAGCATTTCTACATCTCTATACCACAGTGTCCTTACATCCAACATCCCTATACCATATCATCCCTACATCACAACATTCCTATATCACAGTGCCACTCCATAGCAGCATCTTATATCACAGCATACCTACATCACAACACCCTATTCCACAGAATTCCTATACACAACATACTTATATCACAACATCTCTATAGCATATCCCTACACAACAACATCTTATAACATCTCTTTTATCAAAGCACCCCTACATCACAACATTCATACATCATAACATCCCTATACCATAGCATCCTTATCCTGGAGCACTGCTATACAATAACATCTTATATGACAACATCCTGCTACCATAGCATCCCTATATGACAACTTCCCTCTATTACAGTAGCCATATATCATGGTATCCCCACACCACAACATCCTGCCAAGCAGTAAATATACAAAGAAAATGGTTTCTTGTGAAATCAGAGTCCAGAGTCTTGATTTGTAATTTAAAAAATCTTCCTCACTTTTAAAAATTTATTTCATATTTTAAATTTTTATTACTTCAAACAAGTCTTAAACTTAAATATATGTTGATTATATTCTTCACTTCCCTCAAGCTTGTTTAGATCCTCTTCTTGTCCCTAAGCAAACAACTTTAAGGTTTTTTTTTTCAAAAACAAACACAATCTTGATACAACAAAATATCCCAAACCTAGAAAACAACACCACCCAAAAAGAAACAAACCAAACCAAAACCCAAACCAATCAACCAACCAATGAACCAACTAATAAAGAAACAGCCAGGCTGTAACCTAATAAAAGCACCACGTAGAAGACTGTGGGGTCCATTATTTGTTGGTCAACTACTTCTGAATACAAGATCTGCTCTGGAGAGGCTGATATATCCAATGTTATCCCATTGGAGAAAATTGTTAAACTTTACCCTGGTGGCTAGGTTTACATTCATTCATTCATTCATTCATTCATTCATTCATTCATGTCATTCATTCATTTTAAAACTACAACAAGATGAAATATAATGAGGTAAAACAAAAACCATCACATTGAATCAGACAAGACAGAAAAACAGAGGAAAAGAACCCAACAACCCCCCCCACACACACATCGCACATATGCACACATGCACACAGAGGCACAGGTGCACACACATGCACACATGCATGCATTCATGCACATGCATATGCACATACACATCACACACACAGGCACACACACAGAAAGACAGAGAGACAGATAGAGACAGAATACAAGAACTGGAGACCCTCTTATTCATACAGTAGGAGTCCCATAAAATCACTAAACTGAAGCCATAATATATATGTAAAAGACCTGGTGCAGACCCTATAAATGCTCTTTCAGTCTTTGAGTTTATATGAGCTTTGCTTTTTTTGATTTAGAGAGCCTTGCTTTCTTTGTGTCCCCCAAACCCTCTAGCTCTGGCATTCTGTTCCCTGAACTGTAAGTGGAGAGATTTGATGGAGAAATCCCATTAAGGGCTGAGTGTTCCAAGGTCTCTCACTCTCTGACTAATGTTTGGCTGTGGGTGTCTATAATTTTTCTCATGTGTTTCAGGAGGAAGCTTCTCTGATAATGGTTGTACAAGGCACTGACCTACGAGTATAGCAGAATATCATTAGGAGTCATTTATCATTACATTTTTCCTTTTCCTTTTTAAAAGGTCAGTATTATTTGGGTTTTGCCTTAAGCTCCTGTACTATGTAGTCTCAGGCTCTTGGTCACCAAAGCAGTGTTAGGTATGGGTTCCATCTCATGGAGTGAGTTTTAAGTCAAATCAGTTGTTGGTTGATTACTTCCACAATTTTTGTGCCAAAATTTCCCTGGCACATCTTGCAGCTAGTATACAATTGTAGTAAAGAGTTTATGCTTGGTGTTTACACTTCTCTTTTAATAGCATGCAGAGTGCCTTCCTATAACAAAGACACTGGAATGTAGGGGTGTAGGTTCTATGTAGGCACTAGTTCAAATTTTCCATGTTCATTGGGTTGTGTAGGTGTTGACTTCAACAAGAGGGCCTTGCTATCAGTTTGTGGAGAGCATCCTATAGCCTTGACGACAGCTTGGGCTGTTTGGTGATTCCTTAGGAGGTCTTTAGGCAACAATTCAATTAGATGTAACCCAAACCAGTACAAGAAGCTTCGTTTGGTAACAAGAGTTGGCCAGTTGGGTCTCTGTCTCTCCCATTATTTGGCAGTTTCATTGAGATTGCCTTCACATATATTTTAGGAGGTTTCTACTGTATTAGGTTTCCATACTACTCCTTAAATGTTCCTTAATTTTAACTGTATGTCTTCCTATCCCCTCTCACTTCTTCCTAGTCCCTTTCCATCCCAGAACCCCCGATCCATCCATAAATATCTGTTTTACTTACTTCCCTTTCTTAATGATTTCTGTTTCCTCTAGTCCCATACTCTATATCTACCCTTTGTGGTTTTGTGGATTGTAGCTGTGCTTATCATTTTCGTGACAGCTAATATCCTCATATAAGCGAACATATACCATATTTGTATTCTAGGTCTGAGATACCTCACTCAGGAAGATTCTTTTCTACTTCCAGCTATTTACCTGGAAATTCATGATGCCAATTATTTTGATGACTAATTAATGCTTTATTGTATAAATGTACCACATTTCCTTTATCCAGTCTCCTGTTGGGGGCATCTAGGCTATTTATAATTTCTGGCTATTATGAAGTGACATAGTTGAGCAGTGTCTCTGTGTTAGGCTGGAGAATTCTATATGCCCAAGAGTTGTACAGCTGAATCTTGAAGTAGATGGGTTCCCTTCTTTCTGAAGAACAACCACACTGATTTTCGTTGTGACTGTATGGGTTTGTACTCCCACCAGCAATGGATGAGTGTGCCTTTTGAATGATCTGCCAGAATGAGCTGCCACTTGATTTGATGATCTTAGCCATTCTGACAGCTGTAAGATGAAATCTCAGAGCAGATTTGATTTGCATTTCCCCGATGGCTAAGGATGTTGAACATTTCTTTAAGTATTTTTCAGCCACTTGAGTTTCTTCTATTGAAGAACTCTCTGCTTAGATATCTTCCCCATTTTCCATTGGGTTATTTGTTTTCTTGATATCTAGTTTCTTGAGGTATTTATATATCTTGGATATTACCTTTCTATTATATGTGTAGTAAATAAAAATGTTTTTCCATTCTGTAGGCTGCAACTTTATCCAAATTACAATGCTCTTTGCCATGCAGAAGCTTCTCATTTTCCTGAGGTCCCATTCATTAGTTGTTGAACTTAGTGACTACACTATCAGCGTTCTGTTCAGAGAGTCTTTTGGCATTCCTGTGGCGATGAATTCAAGGGCATTCCCTACTTGCTCTCTTATCAGGTTTGTCATATCTGATTTTATGTTGAGGCCTTTGATCCATTTGCAGTTTAGTTCTATTTAGGGTGATAAGTATGGATTTATTTGGCGTTTTCCAAATCAATTGCTTCCATCCAGTTTGACAAGCACCATCTATTGAAGATGCCATCTTTCTTCCAGTATGAATTTCTGGCTTTTTTAAAATAAAAAAAAAATCAGGTTTTTGTAGGTGTAGATTTATGTCTGGGTCTTCAATTCTATTCCACTGATCAATGTGTTTGTTTTTTCAAGCCAATGTCATGTTTTTTATTAATATAGCTTGATAGTAAAACTTGAAACTTCCAGCAAGATTATTCAGGATTCTTTTCAGCTGTTCTGAGTCTTTTGTTTTTCCACATGCAGCTGAAAATTTGTCCTTTCAAGATCTGTGAAGAACTGTGTTGGAATTTTGATGGGAATTGCATTCAATCTTTAGATTGCTTTTGGTAGAGGAGGCACATTTACTATGTTAATCCCACCGAACCATAAGCACAGGAAATCTTTCTGTTTACTGATATCCTTTTATTTCTTTCTTTAAAGACTTGAAGTTTTTATCATAAAAGTCTTTCACTTGCTTGGTAAGAGATACTCCAACATATTTTATATTATTTGAGGCTATTGTGAGGGGTGTTGTTTTCCTGATTTCTTTCTCAGTTCATTTGTCATTTGTATGTAGGAAGGCTATTGGTTTTTGTGTTATGAAATTTGTGTGTTAACTTTGCTCAAAGTGTTTATTAGCCGTGGAAGTTTCCTGGTGGAGTTTTAGGGTCTTTTATGTATGAACTCATATAATTTGCAAATAAGGTTACTTTGACATATTCCTTTCCTATTAATATCCCTTTGTTTTCCTTCAGTTGTGTTATTGTACCAGTTAAGACTTCAAGTATGGAAAGAGCAGACAACCTTGTCTTGTTCCTGATGGTAGCGGAATTGATTTGAGTTTTTATCCATTTCATTTGATGTTGGCTACAGGCTTGCAGTAAACTGCCTTTATCACTAATATCTTTAGCATTTTTTAATCAGAAAGGGGAACTGGCTTTTGTCAAAGCATTTAATGAGATGATTATGTGAGTTTTCCATGCAATTTGTTTATATGATGTATTACATTGGCTGATTTTAATATGTTGAACCATCTTTGATTATTTCTTGCCATTTACTTGTTTTGGGTGTGATTTTTTTCTCTTTGTTCTGGAGGTTTCAGGTAGGAGGCTGATAAATTACTAGTTAGAGATCTCTTTATTTTTTAAAAACACTTAGTGTTATGAATTTGCTTCTTAGAACCACCTTCATTGTGCCTCATACATTTGGGTACATTTAGTATTCATTTTGCTTCTAGAAAGTCTTTGACTTATTTTCTAATTTCTGTCTTGACCCAGTTTTTTGTTCAGTAGAGGGTTATTCACTCTCTATGAGTTTGTAAGGTTTTATCATTTTTTGTTATTATTGATATCCAGCTTTAATTCATGGTGGTTAGATAGAATGTAGGATGCTGTCTTTATTAGGGTTTTATAGCTGTGAAAAGACACCATGACCAAGGCAACTCTTATAAAGGAATACATTTAATTGGGGCTGGCTTACAGTTTCATAGGTTTAGTCTGTTGTCATCATTGTGGGAAATATGGCAGTGTCCAGGAAGACACGGTGCTGGAGAAGGAGCTGATCTATAGGCAGCAGAAGGTGGCTGTGTGTCATACTGAGCATAGTTTGAGCATATATCACCTCAAAACCTGCCTCCACAATGACACCCCTCCTTCAAGACTCCACTTTCCAGATTAACTACAATCATGAAAACACAAGAAATGAATAATCTCAGTCCAGCAAAGTAAATATAAAAAGTCAAAATAAAGAAAGCAGCAGAGAGAGAGAGAGAGAGAGAGAGAGAGAGAGAGAGAGAGAGAGAGAGTAAATTAACAGGAATCAACAATCATTGGCCATTGATATATCTTAACATCATGGACTCAGTTCCTAATAAAGAGATGCAGACTAACAAGAATGGATGTGATAACAAGATTTATCCTTCTGGTGTATCAAAGAAACATACCTTAACATCAAGGATAAACTTCATTTCAGGGTAAAGGGAATTAACCATCAATGACACGCCTCCTTCAAGACTCCACTGTCTCCTAAGACTGCCACTTTCAAGACTAAGCATCCAAACACATTACTCTATGGAGGCCATATCTGTTCAAACCACCACAGATATTATTTTTATTTTCTTGTGTTTATTGAGACTTGCTTTGTACCTAATTATGTGGTAAATTTTGAAGGAGGTTCTATGAGGTGTTAAGGAGGTATATTCTTTTGTGTTTGGGTGAAATGTTTTGTAAGTATCTGTTAAGTTCTTTAGCTTCAGCATCTCTCTGCTTAGTTTTTGTCTGGATGACCTGTCTATTGGTGAGAATTGGGTACCGAAGTCTCTCACTATCAGTGTTTGAGGGAAAAATATGTGATATAATCTGTAGTAATTATTCTTTGTGAAGTTTGGTGCACTTGTGTTTGGGGTATAGATATTAAGAATTGAAATGTCCCTTTGATGCATTTTTTTCCTTGATGAGTATATAGCATCTTTACACTTTTGATGGTTTTGATTTGAAGTCTATTTGGTTAGATATTAAAATGGCTATTTAAGCTTTTTTATTAGGTCTAGTAGCTTGGAATATCTTTTCTCTAAACTTTACCCTGAAATGAAGTTTATCCTTGATGTTAAGGTATGTTTCTTTGATACACCAAAAGGAACAATCTTGTTATCACATCCATTCTTTTTTTTTTTTTTTTCTCTCTTTTTTTTCGGAGCTGGGGACCGAACCCAGGGCCTTTCGCTTGCTAGGCAAGTGCTCTACCACTGAGTTAAATCCCCAACCCCTATCACATCCATTCTTATTAGTCTGCATCTCTTTATTAGGAACTGAATCCATGATGTTAAGATATATCAATGGTCAATGATTGTTGATTCCTGTTAATTTGCTCTCTCTCTCTCTCTCTCTCTCTCTCTCTCTCTCTCTCTCTCTCTCTCTCTCTGTGTGTGTGTGTGTGTGTGTGTGTTGCTTTCTTTATTTTGACTTTTTATATTTACTTTGCTGGACTGAGAGTTTTCATGGTTGTAGTTAACCTGATAAGATTGGAGTTTTCCTTCTAGTACCTTCTATAGGGCTATAGGGCTGCGTTTGTAGATAGATATTATTTAATTCTAGGTTTATTGTGGGTTCTCCATCTATAATGACTAGGGTTTTTCTGGGCTGGCATCTGTGGTTTCAGATTCTGCAGCACATCTGTCTTTTAAGAGTTTCCATAGAGAAGTCCATATGTAATTCTAATAGATCTGCCCTTATATGTTACTTTGTCTTTTTCCCTTGCAGCTTTTTAATATTCTTTCTTTGTTCTGTATATTTAGTGTATTGATTATCATGTGCTGAGGGGTCTTTCTTTTCCGGTTCAATCATTTGGTGTTCTGTATACCCTTATATATTTATAGGCAATGCCTACTTTAGGTTAGGGAAATTTTCCTCTACAATGTTGTCAAATATATTTTCTGGGCCTTTGAGCTCATAACTTTCTCTTTCTCTATTCTTATTATTCTTAGATTTGGTCTTTTCTTAGTATGCCAGATTTCCTGGATCTTTTCCCCAGGAGAGTTTTAAATTTAACATTATTTTGTCTGATCTATTCTTCTATCTACTTCTTCAGAGATTGTCTTTTCCATTGCTTTTATTCTGTTGGTAAAATTTGCCTCTGTGTTTCCTGTTCAAATTTCTAAATTTTTCATTTCCAATTTTTCTTCAACTTGGGCTTTTTATTGATATATTCCCACTCTCAGGTCTTGAATTGTTTTATTCATTTCCTCCCATGGTTTCTATCTTCATAATTGTCTTTAAGAAATTTATTTGTTTCCTCTTTAACAATTTCTATTATATTCATAAAGGCTGGTTAAGGTCTTTTATTTGTTCTTCAAATATGTTGAAATATTCAGGGCCTGCTGTGGTAGAGTTACTGGGCTCTAGTTTAGATATATTGTCCTGGGTAAATTAAGTATGCTTTTTGCTGGTGTCTAGGCATCTGAGATTGGGAAACTTGTAATTCTAGGTGCTGATACTGGGTTTTTCTTTGTTAGGTGGGTCTTTTGTTCCTTGATTTCTTTTTCTTCTCTTGAGTTTAGGAGAAAATAATGGCTTTGCCTTGTCCAGAGGAAAATCTCTTGATAGTTGTAGACAATTGGAGCTCCAGATAAAATGCATTTACGGGTATTGAGACCTGAGCCTTAGAACTGAGGATGACCTGAATATGTTAAGGGACTTCACAAGAGGGAGGAAATCTGGTTGTTCCACCAGGATCTGCTTAGTCTGGGAATGGGGGCAGGGAATGGCAAAAAGGCATAGCAGAAAGTCTGTCAAAGAGCTCAAAGAACTGGGAATGGCACTCAGGCTTTGGACTTGGAAGAGCAATGGAAGGGGAGGTGAGGATTGCAGTCAGCCTACCTGCTTTCCAGGCAAGAATGGACTATGAGTTCCCAGAAAGCACATGCTGGTGTTGGGTGCTGGGATAAAGCAATGCATGGAGGAAGAATGGCTGGGAGGGAAGATCTGTGAAATACACTGGGCATTGGAGCAGAGGGGGAAAGAAGGATGCAGTAGGTATTTCATTGTAGAGCTGGGGATGAGACTGGGGGATTTGATTTGGAGGAGCAGAGGGAGAGGTGAAGGTCTGAAGTTAGCCTACCAGCTTTCCTGACTGCAGTTGCCTTCACTTTTCATCTGATGGTTTGTGTCAGACTTCTTAGGTTCAGAGCCTGGGTCCTGGCAGCTTGAACAACATTGGCTTAGCCACCCATCCTCAACAGATCAATTGAAGAAACCACTAGTAATGATTGTGGCCACACCGGGAACACAAATAGTGAGGCCCATATTTGGTTTAGGCTCCTGACATGAGGCTAACACTCAAAAAGAAGACAAGAAGTTTGTATAACTAAAGCAGAGTTGGTCAAGGTGTGGCACATTGTCTTAGCTCCAGTTTTTCCTGCAAGATGATCTGACAAGTTGTCAGAACCATCAGAACTATGCCTCTTTCCCAACCTTTGTTCCTGAAAGAATGGTTACACAATGGGGCCCAGAGACAGATGCTAAATGATGCTTTGGGGAAAGGACCATAATTGGATCATGTGGGTTGAGATTTCAGGGTTGTCCTGCCTAGACTTTGTTAAAAACAAGTTTGGTTTTTGACATGGTGAAAGAAACAGAAATAATAGGAAGTATATACCATTTGTTCTGTTTTTCTTCCTGTGACTGGATCATCTGCACTGCTCTTTTCTAGCCAAATGTTTACTTGAAACCTTTTTAGGTTATTAATACAACAGACAAAAAGCACCACTTTAACCCCGACTAGTGAGCTCATGCACTCTGAATACGAGTCTGTTGAGTATCACATACACTTATACCATGGCCAGAGACAAGTTCTTCTCTCAGGGTAGAAGTCTCCAAGATTTCTATTGAGGGCTGTGGGGGAAAGGTTAGGGCTGCTTTGGTGAACACTATGGGGAAGGTCAATGACTCAGCAAAAATATTCCTTTAAGTCTTGTTGCCATGGAGATGCAGGGTGAAATATTCTCAAGGGCATGGATACACATGGAAGTATCTGGATGTTAGTGTGTCTTCAGCCTAGGCTCCACGTGGTTGTCTCTTAAGTGGTGCAGTAAGCCAGGCAGGGTAGCATCTGTGTGTAATTCTAGCATTCACTAGGTCGAGGCAGAATTTCAAGATAAGGCCAGGTTGGAGTACATAGTGAGTTTTAGGCCAGCTTATGATACATAATAAGACTTCAAGAAAACCAAAACAAGGCTGGGATGGTTCAGTGGCTAAAGGTGTCTGCTACCAAGTCTGGTATCCTGAGTGCAATCTCTGGGATCCACATGGTATAAGAAGAGAATTGAATCCTACAAGTTTTTCTCTGACCATGATACATGCCCTGGCACATAGGTTTTTTTCTCTTTTCCTCTGTCTCTGTGTTGTTCTCTCTCTCTCTCTCTCTCTCTCTCTCTCTCTCTCTCTCTCTCATGAGCATGCATATCCATGCCCTCAGACACACAAACTAGGTAAACAAATGTAATAAACATATTAAAACAAACAAATGAAGGTGAAAAATCAAAGTGGAAGATGATAAGGTAAGATATGTTTAGGAGACTGAGGGGGTTGGACGCCTGACAGAAATAATTCTGTCTCAGCTTCCTAATTGCAAACAGGACCAGGAAAGCTTTTCTAATGAGTTTGGGGTTTGTGGGTTGTCACCCTTGACCTATAATCTGTAGATTGAATATTGTGATGTATTTTATCTGCTAATTTAGCTCCTTAATCTGCATGTTAATAATTCTTGTGGTAAGGACTGAGGAGGGATAAATATTGTGGGGTTTATTGACTAGATCCTATTTTCCCAAGTAGGATGAGATCCTCAGAGGCTGTCAGGTTGTCCACCTTAGTCCTTGTTCTATTCATGGCCAATACTAATGCAGAAGCAAGAAGGAAACCAAAATCCTGAAATTCGAAATGGAGAACCTATTTCACACCAGAAGCAGGGGTTCTAAATGTCGTGACAAAGCTTTTTACACAGGAACATTCATTTACTTCTTAAGAGAATTTTCTTAAAATGATTTAGAAGGTTTTCTACAATACAGAACTTTCTTTCTTTCTTTCTTTCTTTCTTTCTTTCTTTCTTTTTTTTGAGATGGGGGTCTCTATGTGTAGCCCTGGTTAGCCTGAACCACCTACATCTTTCTTTCAAATGCTGGATCAAAGGAACACCATGCTTGGCAAGATGGTTCTTAGTCATCACAGCCAGTCTACCCAGAGACTGCCTTTTCAGGCTACCGGGTGACTTTGCCCCTAGAAGCATTGTGAGAGAGCAGAAAGACTGACTGTTAAAGACCAGGTTATCTAACAGATACTTGCTTCCTTCAAAAGTAAAGCTATCACCTACTGCTCTCCACACTATCCCTGTGGTGAAGGGAACACAATACCCCAGTGTGCTTTAGAGGTAAAGATGGGATTTTTGAGTCATTATAGCTTGTTGGACTTCTTATCTACTTAAAGGCAAAGAATCCCTGTTGTTAAAGTAAAAGTAGTTTTTTTCTAAAATTTGAGGCCAGCTTGATCTACATAGTGAGTTCCAGGCCAGCAGATTCATCACCTTGCCCAAAGTTCTAGGTCAAGTAGATCAAGGACCTCAACATAAAACCAGATACACTGAATCTAATAGAAGAGAAAGTGGGAAAGATCCTGGAGCTCATTGGCCAGGGGGAAATTTCCTGAACAGAAGACCAATGATCCAGGCTCTAGATCAACAATTGGTAAATGGGACCTCATGGAACTGAAAAGATTCTTTAAGGAAAAAGATACAGTCAGTAGGACAAATTGGCAACCTACAGATTGGAAAAGTAATTTTCACTAACCCTACATCTGATAGAGGGCTAATATCCAAAATATAAAAAGAACTCAAGAAGCTAACCTCCAAAAAAACCAAATAACCCAATTAAAAATGGGGTACATAGCTAAACAGAATTCACAACAGAAAAGTCTTGAATGGCTAAGAAGCACTTAAAGAAATGTTCAAAGTCCTTAGTCATCAGAGAAATGCAAATCAAAATGATCTTGAGATTCTACCTTATACCAATCAGGATGACTAAGATCAAAAATTCAAGTGACAGCACATGCTGGCGAGGAAAGAGTAACACTCTTCCATTGCTAGTGGGATTGCAAACTGGTACAACCACTCTGGAAATCAATCTGGTGTTTCCTCAGAAAATTGGAAATAGTTCTACTGGAAGGCTCAGCTGTACCACTGTTGGGTATATACCTAAAAGGTGTCCCACCATACCAGGAGCACATGTGCTCTACTGTGTTCATAGCAGCCTTATTTGCAGTAGCCAGAACCCAAATGTCCCTCAACCAAAGAATGGATACAGAAAATGTGGTTCATTTACACTATGGAATACTATTCAATTATTAAAAATGAGGAAAAATGAATTTTTCAGGTAAACCGATTGAACTAGAAAATATCCTGAGTGAGGTAACCCAGACCCAGAAGGACAGGCATGGTACATACTCATTGATAAGTGGCTATTTATCAAAAAGTACAGAACACCTAGGATACAGCCCACAGCTTGTAAGAAGTGTAACAAGCAGAATGGCCCAAGTGAGGATGCTTCAATTTCACTTAGAAGGGGGAAGAAAATAATCATGGGAGGCAGAGAAAAGGAGGAATCTGTGTGGGAGATGGGAGGGAGAAGGGAAAAGGGGAGGAGGATCAGGCATGAGGTGGGGGCAGGAGAGAAGCCAGGGGGCCAGGAGAATGAATGGAAATATGCAGACTCAGGGGGAGGAAGATGGGGGAGCTCCATAAATGAACCAAGACCAGGGAGGTGAGAGACTCTCAGGACTCAATGGGCATAACTTTAGTCAAAATGCCCAACAATGAGGAGAGGGAACTCGAAGAGTTCACCTCCAGTAGACAGACAGGGTCTCAAGTGGAGGGACAGGGTTCCAAACCCACAGTCAACATTCCTGACCCAGAATTGTTCCTGTCTAAAAGACCTACAGGTACAAACATGGAGAACAGACTAAAGGAAAGGCAGTCCAATGACTGGCCCAACTCGGGATCCATCCTGGGGTTGGGAGTGGGTAGGGAGTGTGTGGCACCAAGGCCTAACACTATTACTGATGCTATAATGTGCTTACAAATAGGAGCCTGGCATGATTCTCCTCTAAGAGGCCCTGCCAGCAGCTGACTGAGACAGATGATGATACCTACACTCAACCATTGGGCTGAAGTTGGGACCCCAATGGTTGAATTAAGGGAAGAATTGAAGAAGTTTGAGTGGAGGGACACCCCATTGGAAGACCAGCAGTCTCCACTAACCCAGGCTCCAGGGAGTTCCCAGAGACGAGCACCACCAACCAGTGGCATACAAAGGCTGTCTGAAGCCCTTGGCATCTATGTAGCAGAGGATTGCCTGGTCTAGGCCTCAGTGGGAGAAGATGTGTTTAATCTTTGAGAGACTTGAAGCTCCAGGGAAGGGGGAGATATGGAGGGAGGAAGCACCCTCTTGGAGGCAGGGGGAGGAGGAATTGGATGAGGAACTGTGGGAGAGGAGACCCGGGAAAGGGGCACACAATAGCTGGAATGTAAAATAAATAAATAAATTAATTAATTAAAATAAAATAAAAAGTCTTTTCTATCTTTAGCTCATGCCAGTTCTCCTGCATGCCTTTCCTTTTTGTTAACCTGGAGTTCTTCTAAGACACAGTGGAGATGGATGTCAAAGCCCAGCTGATGCCTTCCCTAACATTCTGAGACTGTGGGTTCATCATCTCAAAATCGGGGAGCAATTGTACTCAGTTCTCAAATTAGATGTTTGAAACCAGAAAGCAGGTTAGTCTTTGTGTCTCCAGGACTAAGAGGGATCCCTTTCAGGAAGATAACACACAATGATTGATGATTTTCACAGGAGTTAGGGAAAGGATGGATAAACTACATGATCTATACTTAGAATGTAGATGGGACAGGAGAGGATGGTGTAGGAATCATGATGGTATGGAGTTAGGGTTACCTTCTCTAGGGCATGCAGCTTATGGGAAGAGGAAAGACCACTAGCTTCAGTTGAATTAGCCATCGAGAGCTGACTTCCAGCAGTTGTGTGACTGTGTCCCTCTGTAAGTGCACAAGCCTAGCTAGTCACTTCTCATCATTATGAAAAATCTAAGAAAATAGTTCAAGGTAAGAAGAATTATTTTGACCCATCATCCACCAGCTGTTTCTCCAGATACAACACATGAATTTTTGAGGGGTTTCTTATTTGACCCATAACAAAATCCTTGGTTCCTTTTTTAATTTTAATGTTTCATTTATTTATTCCGTGTGGTGTGTGTGTGTGTGTGTGTGTGTGTGTGTGTGTGTGTGTGTGTGTGTGTGTATTAGAAATCAACTTTTAGGAGTTTTTTTTTATTTTCACCATGTTTGTCTGAGGGACTGTATTCAGGTCATCATTCTTGACAGAAGTGCTCTTATCTACTAAGCAATCTCGCCAGCCCATCCACTTTTCTAGGACATCAAGACAATTATCTTCACCTTTCATACCAGTGAAAGATATTTTAGAAGGAACAAAAGAAAAATCACACTAAAACATTGGGAATTTTTGAAGAGCTGAGAACTCAGGTACCAAGACCATGGGAAGAAAGCTTATCTCTCAGGCCTGAAGGTCAGCCATTCTGTGACCCTACATACCCAGAAAGCAGTCATCCCTTGGCGTCTCCCAGACAGACAGGCCAGGTGAGCATGGGTGAATTGATTGCACCAGCACAGATCAGCTAGATTTGTGGCACCAAGTCAAAGTCCACAGTGATGCTACAGAGGCTGGGCGGATAATTACTCGCTTGATGGACCTTTTATGATAAGATAAAGATGTGTTAAGTATCCTCACTGATTGACAGAGGAATGTAAGCTTGGGCTGCTTGACTTCTTCTGATGAGGAACCAACTTGCTGCTTCTGTATATGGCCCCACTCTGTGGGGTAGTGCCTGCCTCCTCCTCCAGGTTCAAATGACCCACCCAGCCCCAGGCAGTAGGTGAGGCTGGGGAGAGGTTCCTACCTGAGTGTTGCTGGTCCTGTGGACTTACAAGGAAATATAAGGGAGGCTCATCTAGTGGAAGGAAAAGGGCCTTTGTATTTCAGCATAAGCTAATCAACAAACTTGCATTTGGCCTTCAAATTTTAACTATACAAAAGAAAATGAAAGAAAGAAAGAAAAGAAAAGAAAAGAAAAGAAAAGAAAAGAAAACTCTGCTAAAGTCCTGCATGCTACTCCCAAAACATCCAAGGCTCAACCTTGGTGAACATAGGAAACAGAAGCCAGTGAAACTTCAGCAGTTGCAGGGAAAAGCTAGCAGCCAAGGCAGCTGCATAGACGGAGGGCTTTGAGTTCTTTGACCTGGAGAACTTTAGTTAAATCATAGGTGGCTGCAATCTGCCGCAAGAAAGTAGGAGGACAAAGAATTTTAGATAAACCTTGATTAAAGTATACAGACGAGGTGACTTTCTCAAAACTTCTAGCATTGTGAAGAAAGAAAGCCACCCACTAGTTTAATGCACAATGAAAGTACAAACCAGTCCTCCCTGAAGCCCAGTCAGCTATAAGCAATGATTGTCTTCTCTCTGTGTGTTTTCATTTGGTTTCAACTCTTTTTTTTTTTATCTTTATTAACTTGGGTATTTCTTATTTACATTTCGATTGTTATTCCCTGTCCTGGTTTCCGGGCCAACATTCCTTCTAACCCCTCCCCCTCCCCTTCTCTATTCCTGTTCCTCTCCCCATCCTCCCCCCATTCCCACCCTCCCCCCAACAATCACTTTCACTGGGGGTTCAGTCTTGGCAGGAACAAGGGCTTCCACTTCCACTGGTGCTCTTACTAGGCTATTCATTGCTACCTATGAGGTTGGAGCCCAGGATCAGTCCATGTATAGTCTTTGGGTAGTGGCTTAGTCCCTGGAAGCTCTGGTTGCTTGGCATTGTTGTTCATACGGGGTCTCGAGCCCCTTCAAGCTCTTTCAGTCCTTTTTCTGAATCCTTCAACGGGGGTCCCATTCTCAGTTCCGTGGTTTGCTGCTGGCCTTTGCCTATGTATTTGCTGTATTCTGGCTGTGTCTCTCAGGAGAGATCCACATCCGGTTCCTGTTGGCCTGCACTTCTTTGCTTCATTCTTCTTATCTAATTGGGTGGCTGAATATGTATGGGCCACATGTGGGGCAGGCTCTGAATGGGTGTTCCTTCTGCCTCTGTTCTAAACTTTGCCTCCCTATTCCCTCCCAAGTGTATTCTTGTTCCCCTTTTAAAGAAGGAGTGAAGGGCTGGGGATTTAGCTCAGTGGTAGAGCGCAAGGCCCTGGGTTCGGTTCCCAGCTCCGAAAAAAAGAACCAAAAAAAAAAAAAAAAAAAGAAGGAGTGAAGCATTCACATTTTGGTCATCCTTCTTGAGTTTCATGTGTTCTGTGCATCTACGGTAATTTCTACTCTTATAATGATGCCACAGTCTAGTCTGTTGGTAATTTATAAACAACAGAAGTTTGTATGGGTTATTAAAAATTCAAAAACATTTTTTAAGAAAATTAAAAAAAAACTTTACTAATGATAAAAACACTAGCTAGTTTACTTTCTAAAAAGTATTTAAAAATATACATAATTGGGAATATATAAAATTGGGAATATAAAGAAGAAACTATTTCTAAAGTAAAAGGGGTTGACCAACAGGGATTGCTTTGTACAGATCAAGGCAATGAATAGGAAAATCTGAACAGAGTAGCTCTCCCTAGGAGATGAAAAATTATCCCCAATTGTGTGAAGAAAATTTTAAATACAAAGTTCTGCGTGTCAGAATGTAAAGTGCTTAAATAAATTGATGAAAAAACTCAGTGGGAAGGAAATTGAGACAATTATCTTTAAGCTTTCAAGGAATAGATCTTTTGTCTATGTAATTGCATGACATCATTATTATTTATATATTATTCTCATATATATTAATAACGTAGGGCATGGTTTACTTGTTTTGCACTATGAGTTATACACAAGCACAGGGACAGTTGCTGGGTCTTATTATTATAACTTACCCAGGATGGGTTGTTAGGGTGTGGAGTGATGTGAATAGGTGCTGTGATGGACAGGGATATGGGGTGTGTGAGGAGGTGTCAAACAGCCACATGTGAGGCAATAGAAGCAGCAAACTTTTATTTATCCTCTTGGTAGGCTAAAGTTAGGTAGAGTTATCTATTGTTAATGTACACAATTTCAAAAGAGGTTTGTGTCTTTTGAGCTAGCATTCTAGGCTTGGGCTTTGCAGGCTAACAGGTGGTAATTTAATCCAATAACTGTTGAATGACTCATTATTTTGCATAAATATCCTGAGCTCATGGATTGCTCTGGGCACGGTTCCAGAGTTTACAAGGTTGAGGCACATTTGGTACTTGAACTGTGGAGAAGGCATAGGGGTGATGTCGGAGAAACATAACAATTCCAACAAGTAATAGGCCCACTTAGTCCTGAGTTATTGTAGTCTTCATAAAACCAATTTAAATGTTCAATGCGTCTGTATGCAGAGTGGAGAAGAGGCTGACCCAGGGGTCAAGGCAGCAATGGAGCCTATAGAATGTGAACATATAGATGCATAGCCTTTCCTTCCAATTTAGTCATTTATTAGATATCTTAGGCTCCAATAAAGTGTGACTGTTACGGACAAAGGTAGCTTTCAAGTATCTGCAAAGTAACCCAGGGAACTGTACCATATCCACATGTTAAAGGTGTTCCTTACAGCGAAGTTAGTGGGAAGCTAATGGATTGCTCAGCTAGGAGACCTCCATACTTAATATTTTAAGTTACCTTAGAATGTCATTAAGCTGGAGGGTTTCTGGTAACAGCGAGAGAGAGATTCATTATGAAGGGCTTCTTAGCTAGTGTTTTACTATTGTGAACAAAAACCATGACGAAAGCAACTCTTACAAAGGACAACATTTAATTGGGGCTGGCTTACAGGTTCAGAGGTTCAGTCTATTATCATCAAGACAGGAGCATGGCAGCATGCAGGCAGGAATGGCGCTGGAGGAACTGAGAGGTCCACCTCTTATTCTGAAGTGGCTAGGAGAAGTCAGGCTTCCAGGCTGGTAGGACACACTCACAGTGACACACCTATTCCAACAACAATGCCACTCCCTGGGCCAAGCATATACAAACCACCACAAAGGGGCTATAATTTTGCTCTGATTGACTGTTTGATTTCTGAGTTTATTCTAAGAGCCTGCTATTAGGGTTTCGTGGCAACTCTTCCTCTCTGCTCTTTGTGTGTTGATTGTCTTAATTGAGTCATAAGGTTAGCCTAGCCTGATAGCTCTCTGATATTGTGGCCTAATCTGGAGTTACGGCAAAGTTGTCAGAAACTTGCTTTCAGTGGGTAAGAGATGAAGGGACCAGAGTTTCTCTTTGTCCCCTTGCTGAGGTTCTTACCTGTTTCACGTATGGAACTTAAATAGGACACACGTACATTTTTTCTTATTCTTTTAATTTTTTTGTAATGCTTGTGTAAAGCAAGAAATTTATGAAGAAGATTTGAGCTCCATGAAAGAAAAGCCAGGAAAGCCCTTCATTGAAATTTGACTTCAGGGGCCATTTGCAGATTATTTAGTTTTTATTTATGAAATTATTATTTGACACTTGCATCTCTCTGGGCATCCTAATAGTTCATTGGAATAAAATCATGAGTGTCTTGCTCATTGTTGTAATGTGACTTTAGAAAACACTGGTACATCTACACAATGGAATATTACTCAGCTATCAAAAACAACGAGTTTATGAAATTCGTAGGCAAATGGTTGGAACTGGAAAATATCATCCTGAGTGAGCTAACCCAATCACAGAAAGACATACATGGTATGCACTCATTGATAAGTGGCTATTAGTCCAAATGCTTGAATTACCCTAGATGCCTAGAACAAATGAAACTCAAGACGGATGATCAAAATGTGAATGCTTCACTCCTTCTTTAAAAGGGGAACAAGAATACCCTTGGCAGGGAAGAGAGAGGCAAAGATTAAAACAGAGACTGAAGGGACACCCATTCAGAGCCTGCCCCACATGTGGCCCATATATATACAGCCACCCAATTAGACAAGATGGATGAAGCAAAGAAGTGCAGAAGTGTAGATCGCTCCTGAGAGACACAGCCAGAATACAGCAAATACAGAGGCGAATGCCAGCAGCAAAGCACTGAACTGAGAATAGGACCCCCGTTGAAGGAATCAGAGAAAGAACTGGAAGAGCTTGAAGGGGCTCGAGACCCCATATGTACAACAATGCCAAGCAACCAGAGCTTCCAGGGACTAAGCCACTACCTAAAGACTATACATGGACTGACCCTGGACTCTGACCTCATAGGTAGCAATGAATATCCTAGTAAGAGCACCAGTGGAAGGGGAAGCCCTGGGTCCTGCTAAGACTGAACCCCCCAGTGAACTAGACTGTCGGGGGGAGGGCGGCAATGGGGGGAGGGTGGGGAGGGGAACACCCATAAGGAAGGGAGGGGGAGGAGGAGGGGATGTTGCCGGAAACCGGGAAAGGGAATAACACTCAAGAAATGTATATAAGAAATACTCAAGTTAATAAAAAAAAAAAAAAAAACAAAACACTGGTCTTGTTTAGGATGCTAAAATAGGCTTCCTAAATGTGCCCTCTGGTGGCCAATAGAAGAAAACACTGCATTCACGCTTTACTTGGGGCATCTTCTCCAGGTGAAGAGGTCAATGTCAAAGAAGTCAGAGGAAAAAGATTCAAGTTGCTCAAATCTCTTCTCCTTTTATGCTGCCTTTCCTCTCCACTTATTACTAAGCTTTATGTGTTAAAGAATATCTAGAAACATCAGCAAATATGTAAACTAAAAACCTATGTGCTTCCCCCCCTCCAACCTATCAGAATGGCAAATTATAAAAGCTCCTCTCCCCTACCTCCGTGGTACTCTCACTAGTATATCTTCTATATAAAATACACATTACACCTGTGCTCATGGGTGTCACGGAGAAACCGAGTAAAAGAAAGTACTAGCCCCTCTCAGTGCTTACTGGCATAAAAATATGCAGTGCAGAGTTCTTATGAATCAGGCTGTTACTTGATCAGAACGGACACTCCTCACCAAACTTGGGAAAGAAATTTTTCTTTTTGTGTCTGGAAATGTTTGTGCTGCTCTGAGAAGATAGGACAATGACCACATCCCATATAGCTCTGTGATAGTTTTTGATATATCCACTTGGCTAGGCTGCCACCTGCAATTTTTCAACCAGACACCCATAAATCCATAACCTATCGCCTTCAGGAGTAGACCACCCTGGATTCTCTGCACTGGCCTGGATTGATTCATTAAAAGTCTTCAAAGGGCTGATTTACCTACAAAAGAGGACAGGGATAGGTATGAAGCTATATTGATAGTGTTTACCCAGGATGCTTGAAGCCGTGGGTTTGATACCCAGTACCGCACAAACCAAGCATGGCAGTGCCCAGTAGTACTCTGGAGATAGAGGCAGAAGGATCAGTCACTTGAGGTCAACGTTGCTTACCTCATCCTTGTCTCAAAGGTCTGATATTACTTTCAAAGAGAAAAGAGATACACACACACACACACACACACACACACACAAAAACCCAGAGAGAGAGAGAGAGAGAGAGAGAGAGAGAGAGAGAGAGAGAGAGAGAGAGAGAGAAGCTCTGGACTCAAGTGATCCCTTGGGTTTTCCTTCCTGATTGCCAAGGCTGAGGACATTTAGTCAGCCCTGACAAATGTGTTCGCTATTTCTGATGAAGTCGTTTGCTAAAGCTACTTTTAAGAGACTACTGCAAACTGCACCAGTGGCTAGAACAGCAGAGATTTATTGTCTCACATTTTTGGAGGACAGAGGTCCAAGGTCAGTGTGTCAGCAGGTTGATTCTTTCCGAGGGTTGCAATGCTTCTCAATGCTTCCCGTACCTCTTCCCTTGCTTCAGTAAGTCACCGTCAATTGCTGGCGTCTCATCGATGTCTTCTTCTTCATATGGTGTCCTTGTATGTGTTTCTCTATCTGCATCCAAATTTCCCCATTTTATGAGGATATGAATTATATAAGATTGACATGCTCTAATGATCCAATTTAAGCCAATTACTTCTATAAAGAGCATATTTCCAAATATGAGGGTCACTTTCTGGGGTGCTGCAGTTAAGAATTCCAGCACATGTTAGAAGATATTTTATCCCATTTTTACTGAGTCCCCAGTGGGTTGCTTAGTCACAGTCCTCAAAACAGCTTACCAGAAATTTCCATTGCTCTAAGTGGCACATCCAGAGGCACTGATTCATTCTCTGATATGGAGATATTGAAATCTGAGTATAAACATATAAACATAATATGATTGCTTGGCTGACAGACTGTCAGGTTTGGGACATCAGAAAATGATTCATGGTAATATTGTCAGAATTGTGGAGACACTTCAGTAAACAGGCCTACGCGGGTCTCTTAACCGAGAGGTGGAATATTTTAACTTCCACCTAGTTCCCCTTCAGCAGCTGTTTGAGGTCTAAGCAAAATGGAAAGCTTGGGAAGTAGATAACTGGCTTGTTGGATTTTCCACACACAGGAAGAATCTTTGAGTGTGAAGATGTGGAGATGTGGGCCTGGATGAAGGTGCTTTATGACCTGCTTCCTGTGTATGTGGTTGGCTCATAGCCAAGCAAATCTTCCCTGATTTAGCCCTTACCCTCACTCTGCTTCTTTTTCTTTCTTTTCTTAGCTGTGCTAGGACTTGGACCTAGGCCACATGCATGCTAGGGTACTCTACCACTGAGCAAAGCTCTCCATCTACTCTTATACATGAAGCATTCTCCCATCCTAAGATTGGAAGCAATAACTAAGGTCACACATCTAGAAAAGACTAGACAAGATTCAAACATGCAATCTATCTTCATTCTTTGTGGATTTCATATTTGGACCTGCCTAGTCACAAATTTTTATTTATTAATTTTTTTATTAACTTGTTTGTAACCTGTGGTGATTTGAATTGGAAAGGCTCATATATTTGAATGTTTGGTTCCCAGTTTGGACTGTTTAGAAAGGATTAGGGGGTAGGATGTTGTTGGAGGAGGTGTGTCGTGGAGGGTAGGCTTTTCAAAAGCCCTCTGTGGTGGTTTGAATGAGATTGCTTCCCACCCACCCAGGATCATATATTAAACTGCTTGGCCACCAGGGAGTGGAACTGTTGAGGAAGATTAAAAGACATGGCCTTGGTATCACTGGGTGTGGGCTTTGAGGATTCAAAAGCCCACTCCAAGCTCAGTCTCCTTCTTTCTCTGCCTGGTGTCTTTAGAACACGATGTAAATCTCTCAGCTACTGCTTTAGTGACATGTCTGTCTGCTTCCCACTATGTTGATAATGAACCAACCACCTGAAACTATAAGCAAGCCCTTAATTAAATGTTGTCTTTTTAAAAGGATTGCCTTGGTCATGGTGTCTTCCACAGCAATAAAATATTAACTAAGACAGACACTCCAGGAGTCGTCATGTTCCCTTACTACTGTGTGTTTGTGGATCAGGAGTAAGCTCTTGGCTACTTCTCTAGTGCCATGCCTGCTTGCGTGCCTGCCATCCACTTCCCACTGTGATGACCATAGACTAAACCTTTGAAACTGAAGCAAGCCCCCAACTATGTGCTTCCTTTTATAAGTTGTACTGGTCATGGTGTCTCTTCACAGCAATAGAATATTAATACGACATAACCCTATAAGCAACAGACGTGGTGTTTTTGTGAACTATTTGATGCCCAGCTGAGGTGAAACAAGGCAACATTCAGATACCCCTTCCTACTCTTTCTTTTTTTTTAAAAACTAAATTAACTCATTTTTATTTTATGTGCATAAGTGTTTCACTTGTATATGTACGTATGTACTTTGTATGTGCCTGATGCCTGTGGAGGCCAGGAATGATTGCTAAACTGTCTGGAATCATAGTTCAGAGTACTGGGAATTGAATCTGGGCCCTCTACAAGAGAAGACAATGTCCTTAGCTTCTGACCCTTCAGTCTCACATTCTTTTTTGTTGCATTTGAAACATTGAGTTTCAGGCTAGTCTCAAAACAAAACAAAACAAATCAAATAAGCTTTGTTTTAGACATTCATTGTAGTGCCATTCTCTATGAATTTAATATTATGAGTAAAATATGTGTATACTAAATAAGTTGTACTTAATAAAGCTTGTATTCTGACTGGTTGATAGGTATACCCCAGAGGCTTGCAAAACCTCACCATATCTATTCCTAGGAATATCATATGTTTTAGTACCCCTGATCGGTGTTCTTGGTGATTTTATAGGAGGCAACTATCAATAAAGAGTGTCTGTGGTATCTAGGTTTATTGTCCTTTTCTACTATGATGTGAGGTATTAAAGCTGGGAACCTGAGAGCTGATACCTCTAATGTCTTACCTGCTCTAGAAATGAAGGAAACATCAGCCTGGAAGCCCCTGGAGGTGCCATTTTCATCTGATTGGAAGTTGATGAGCATTACACTGGAGCTCAGCACAGGGCTGGGTACCTCATAGCTACAGAACCGAGCTTCAAGTTCCCAGGCAGGTTAAGTGATGTCAAGTGAATACATTTGGCACCAGATAAAGAAAAAAATAAATGTACTTTAGATAGCCATTGACAAGCTTTTTGACCAATACCACAATTCATCTTCAAAATAAAGGGATCTGCCTCTTCAAAATGTGTATTTGACCCCATCAGCATTTCAGGGTTGTTTCATCAGCCAAATACTCCTGAAGTACTGCTAAAGGTGCCAACCTTTTGGAGGTAGCATAGCAGAGATTTACATTATGATTCATAACTGTAGCAAGACCACAGCTCTGATGTGGGAATGAAATAATTTTATAGTTGGGGGGGTCACTACAACCTGAGGTCTTTTATTAAAGGGTCTTGACATTAGGAAAGTTGACAACTACTATGCTAAGAGAATTGCCTCTAGCCACAAGATATACTAAGCCTTGTCTTTGAGGTGGCAGGGCTAGGGATTAAACCAAGGGTCTTATGAATGCTTGGTAAGCGCTCTACCACTGAGCTGCTTCCATAGCTCATGAGGTGTATCTCTATCTCATTCCTCTTCACTGGCCTTTCACATTTGATTCAAATAGTTCTTTGGACCTTGCTCTTTGCTCCTCTATGTAAAAGCAGAAAGAGTTGCGGTGAGACCATAAGGAAATATGGAGGAAGTGCAGGGAACAAACGAAAATTAAGATCTATCTTTTTATTCCTCATCTCAAGATCAGGTCCAAGGGCAAACCAGGGGAAGCCAGAGCTCAAGGGGAATACAAACCTATTTCATTCTCCCTCTCGACATCGCTATATACAGTCACATAGTCAGAAGTGCAGTCTCCATTTTCTTCTATTTCTAGGCTCTGAAATGACAGCTGAGAAGAAGACTGGTTACATCTAGAGAAGCTCACGGAGTGAACAGAAGATTGTAGGCCATTTGCCTTGCCCTAGAGTAAGAGCTTGTTGATAAAGTTGTAGAGATATTCATGAGTGGCTAAGTTACTTGGGAAAAGATAATAGGTTCTCAAAACTCTTGAAACATAGAAGCTATCAAATACAGCTTGCATGCAAGGGTGGGGATCTGTGCCAATGTCTGAGCTCTGTAGCAGCTACAGGGGATAGAAGAACCACCCTACAAAGACTGTCTCCTTAGGAGGCAACGTGTAAGTGCTGGTCTACATATTACTGTTCTAGGGATCTTAAACACCTTATTCTTGCTATTTAACTTCCAGTTTACTTGACTCAAAGCTGAAGGTAGATGTTATCTCTTACAGGGAATGTCTTTCTGCCTGGGAGGATGTCCCCAGAAGGATCTTTCTGAGTCCTCATCACATTTGTTCTCTATTTCTCCCAATGTGTACCAGTGCCTCGCCAAGTTACAAAAGAGTGCAAGAGCTCCTATCAAACAAAGTGTTGCCTGGAAACTACTGGAAGCACCTGCAAAAGGAACTTGGAGTCTGAGCAGTGAACTTAGAGAACTCACGACTCAAAGCAGAAATCTTTATGAAGGGTAGAGAGAACCACCAGTTTAATAAGGACTTTTCATGGCCCTTCTAGTTCCACAGTTTTCTGTGACCCTTTTGTTAAATGGAAGCACATTTCACTTATCTCTCTTGCACATGGTACATTGTGTTATCTCAAAAATGTGTCATAAGCTATCTTTATGCAATTACCTTTTCCCCTCTGCCTTGGTCTCCATATGGTGAACTTGTTTTATATTCAGCAAGTGGGGGAGGAGAGTATCCAAAGGGGGAGAAGGAAACTTGAAGGGGGCCAAGGAAACTTCATATGGAAGGGGTGAAGGAACTGTAAACGACTTGGCATCGGTGAAAGATTTTTTAAGGTCCAGGGACCAAAATGTAACTCAAAAATCAAAAAGTACAAATTCATGGTGTTTCTGGTGTTCTTGCCTGTGCTGCATTATGTGACTCTACTACAGCCTTGGTTTCGTCTATCTAACAAGCAGACTTCGCACTAAGCATGCCATTGCATAATGCAACACCAGGGAACACGGCATGAAACATCATGGCTCAGAAGCAAGCCCCATGCCTGTTGGGAACTCAGGTGTTTTTGCTGCCTATACAAAGTTCCCTGTTCTTATAGAAACATAACAGCCTCATTACAGAAAACAGATCTGAATATTTCCCTACCATTATTCCTCAGCATGAGTCAACTCTCCAGATCTTGGATCTGATTGCGTTAGAATATTTGACCTTAAGAATTTCTGTTTGAGTTGCTGACTTGAATTTTTTTTCTTTTAAAAAAGAATTTTGGCTTGGGGCTAAGACAAAAATTCCGACAATTGCTGAAAGGAACCCAAACATACTTCTGCCATTTTTGTATTTTTGCAAAGCCAAGTTTCAGTCCTAATGATTATAATGTCAAAACACTGGGTCAGTTCTGGAAATCACTGAAGATGCTCTCTGTCCTTCAATCTCCATCCCCACTCACTCTTAAAACCAGTGGGATCTCATGTAGGCTTCTAACCTCTGACTGTATTTGACATTTCAAGTAGCGTGAATCCAAGCTTCTCTCAAATGTCCAATGGTTTAGTCCTATTATTCTGCCTTAATTTTGAGGGGTGAGGTGAGGACTGAATAATTAATTCCCAATTTTAATTCTCTCTAGATTTGAACTCTTGTGATAAACCCAAACTATTGGTCATATCCATTTATTTGTTTACTTTGTTTTTTAAAGGCTCTGTTTTTCTTATGTGTCCTAAGGACTCATTGGTTTGGGTTTTTGCCTGTAGCTCAAACCCCTTTCCTCTTCAGACATACTTTGGCACTGATAGCAATGTGGTTAACTAGGCCCTATATGTAAGATGTCAATCTTCTTGATTGTACCGTCTAGTGATGTACTTGTCTTAGTTTAGGTAATTACACTTACTAATATCATGGTTTGAATATAAAATGTCCCCAGTAGGCTCACATGTTGGAATACTTGATCCTTAGATGATGGTGTTATGTTGAAAGGGTGTGAAACCTCGAGTGGCTGGAGCCTCACTGGAGGAAGTGGGTCACTGAGGTGCAGGCTTTAGGGGTTTGTGACCACTTTCTGTTCACTCTCTGCCTCCTGAGTGCTGATACAATATGGCCATCTACCTTATTCTACTGCCAACAAGCCTTCCCTGCCATGTCTAGTATTGTCTCAAGCTGCAAAGTAAAATATATCCATTCCCTGCTTCTTGTCAGGGGTTTAGTCACAGCAATAAGGGAAATAACTGAGACAGATGTTTACACTCGTGGAATCCACTGTGTAAGGGTTTCAGGGTTTACTCCTTCCCCCTTTCCTTTCTTTTCTTCATATATTTTTTTGATTGTTTGTTATTTTAACAAATACATGTCTATATCCATCCTCATCCAGATTACTGGGTTATTTCCCCTGTGTTGTGACATATCTCCATCGAGGATCCACTACTGCTTAACAGCCTTCACAGTGCTGAGATCGACTGTGATATCCACAGGCCTAAATTTTGACCTCAGTTTCACTTTCCCATACTCTTTCTAAGTACCCTTTACAACTCTATTGAATTGAGCACTCCCCCGGCCCTGGCCTGTGCTAGCTTCTCTTTGCTGTGCCTTCTCTGCTTGGAGCTCTTAATGATATTGTCACGATTGTTACTAACTTCTTAATTAGTCGTAGTTACTTTCTTCAGAATCTGGGTTTATAAGGAAGAATGTTTCTAAAAAGGACATATAGACTAAGGTAAAGATTAAGGTAACAATGGGAAATTTCACTTTGTTTTGAACAAGAGCTAAAGAGTGCAAGTGCCATCTAGTGGTGGGTACAGGGGAAACAAGGCTGGCCAGTGTGTAGTGTGGCGGGTACTGAGGACTAAAAGTATGGCTGTAAACATATCGGATAAAATCTCTGACTGAACAGCGCCTTTGTCAGCTCTCTTGTGACTATATCACGTGGAATTTAGGACAAATACAGTCAATACCTTAATTAGGAAATGGTTGGGGGCTTGAAAAATCCAGGTACAGCTAGCCATGTCACTGTACTCTTCAGGATAGTGAAGACTCTGTATAGTGCCTTCTTCAAAGAGGATAGTTAGAGACCTGCAGCCGGAATCTAAAACAAAGGAGGGCAGAGCAAACTCAAGCACACAAGAAAGACTTTTTGTGTTCTCCTTCCTGTCTCTATATGATAAGTTACAAGGGAGTCTTGTGCTCTGGCTTACAGAACTCTTAAGGCCCTCTCAGCTCACTTGGGTCAGTGATCAGGAACTTTCAGGGACTGGGGAAGAGAGACTACATCTTTCAGCTTGCCAAGATTCCTTCTATACTATGAAGCCAGCAGACCTCAAGTGAGGGTCTCCCTGACTACCACCTTCAACTCCTATGATGCCAAAGCTTCTGCAAAGGACCTGGATATTAAACAACTGAAGTAAATGGTTTTACCAGGATGATAGCTTGACTTAAGAGCTTTATAGGTGAGATTAAACCCAGTGGCATAATCTGTGGCATCAGAGATGAATCTCAGCTGGATAGAACTGGAACCAATGAGAATAGATGAAGGGAGACTTTCTCCACAGAATTTCCCTGTAATGTGAGAAGAGTCTTTGTTCAGAGTTAGGAAAATGGCACCACAACATGACGTCCCAGAAGTTCAGGATTGTATGAATTAGGCCACTCAGCTTTTGCACTAGTAGGATTTTAATCCAGAATATTGTGTTTTTGTTGCTCTTTGACTTTTGCAGGATTTTAAAATATACTATCTTTTAATATGGGCTCTGCTCTATTCTATATTATCTCCTATATTCTCTTCAGTTGTAACAGCCAAGAATACTTCTGAAATATTGCTAATGGGATGGGGTAAAGTTACTGCAGGATGAGAACCACAGAGATCCTCTTCCATTTTTGTAATTTGTTGTTTGAGACAAGATATCACTGTATATAATGGGATGACCATGGTCATGCAGTTCTCCTGCCTCAATTTTCTAAATTCTAGGTTTACGGCTATGTGCTGCTATGCCTGGCTGTATTTTTTATTAAATACATAAGCTCTGTCTTCTCATGGCCATATCTTTGTGTCATTCTTCTTAGTGTTTTGGAACAGATAAAAGCCACTTGCAACCGTAGTTAAGTGGTGTCTTACTTGGGGGTGACTAGGGGACATAGCAATATGTGTAAGTTTACTCCTAATGGGGTCAAGACCCAGGCAGCCTGGCTTTAAAAGTATCAGATGCAGCTACTGAAGTGCCCTAGGCAGGCTCAGACTCAATTCTACCCACTTTAGAGCAGACTCGCAAAACTAGAGTTGGTGAGTGTGTTGCATTTATGGATGGCTCCATGTCAGACATATTGTAACCAGACATTGTTAAGTCTACTTAGCCCTGCTTTCCATATGACAGTGTGAAGAACCACTTACCAACGAGTCTGTCTTCTAAAGAGTACATTGCCAGGTAATTGTGGTGACAAGACTCTACATCCAAGTGTGACAAACTGAACAACATATGCATGTCCTCTGGAACCAGGAAGGTCCAGACACACAGTCTGCAGGCAGATATATGAGAAAGGGTAACTTCTAGACGGAAAGCGATAGTCACAGTTTTGTTAATGGGCACAGTCAGGCTAGAGGTGGAGCCTGGGGAGGACACAGAGGGGGTACTCACTGCTTGCTTTCATAGTATAGGTGGAGGCTTTCTGGGAAGTGCAACTCTCCCTCAGATCCACTGATTAGACCATCAGGCTCACTGCATGAGGCTGAGAGGGAATGCCACAGCGTCAGGGACGGCAGCCAATGCGCTAATCACCGTAACATCCGTATGGAAGCTGAAGTCATGGGAGCCACTGTTTCTCCTTTCTGTACACTTCTGTTCTTCATGCACTATTTCTTTCCTATCTTGACTTCTATAATGCTTCATAGCTTTGCATTTTGGTCCATTTTAGCCTGTGTTTACCCTTGAGTTGCTGTGACCTTCTCCCCTGTCACTCTGACCAAGAGGATTCATTCTGTGGGTGCAGGTTCTATCCTAGTTTTTCTTTTCCCTTTTTATTGGAGACCTCAGTTATAAGCTTAGTCACACTGGCAGTTTCAGCTCTTACCAATACTCTTCTGAACTTTAGGTCAGACTTACATCTACCCCCAAACTCAGCAATCGGTGCAAGTGGAATCACCTTCATCAGCAAAACTGCAGCTACCTTTGATTTTTGGATGAGATTTCAGGCTCCCCTGTTCAAAGTTGTGATGACCTCAAGAGTCAGGTTGTATTTATCTCTCTCTTCACTTTCAGTCCTTACTAAACTGGTTTCAATTTTTTCCTTTCTATTTTCTTCTTTTTATTTTCTGGTCCTCATCCCATATAAAAATCTGTCATGAATTCCACGTGACTCATTCTTCCCTTAATCTCCTTCATGCTGTTATTATATTCTTTTACTACAGCCGTAATGTACTTATCAAAACAACTTTCCATTGTAAAATGAAGCCAATGTTTTGGCTGACAAGGGCAGTTTCCAAAATTTGATCTCAAATTATCTTTCTATTCTTTTCTCTTGGAAGACTTCACACTATACTCAAGCTGCTTTGGTGACTTGATGTTTTGCCCATATTTTCCTTCTTTATCCTTTGTGGTTTATCCTGGATAAGGATGCCTTTGTTCCAAAGCCTATGACACTCATCACTTGTATCTACCAGCAGCCCAGCTCTGGGAGTCTACTTTCCATTTTGCTTTTTGAGGAAGACCCCTATAGGCTCAAAGGCCCAGTGGACAGCTAAGCCAAGATCCAATCTCATTTTTTTTAATGGATAATGTGAGGAAAGAGTTTGCCCCAAACTTCAGAGTGAATTTATCGAAGAGTCATGGTGAACAAAGATAAGCTCCCTGTGTGTAAGTAGGGGAACTTTCAGGGGAGTGTATGTTGCTTATTAACTACTTCTGTACCACCTCCCCATCCTCCTATTACCTAATTGAGAGTTAGTGTTTGTCAATTAGTGTTTGCTGAGTTGGATGAAGCTATGACTTGATAAGAAGATATATGGAAGGGAATGGGGCTCTGTGGACATGGAATTGGCCGACTAGCAAGAATAGCTGTGGATGCTCATCAGACTTTTATACCAAGCGATCACAGAAACACTATCAGAGGAAAGTTTTTGATGATAACAGGAACTGACTCCCAGAAATGTGAGGATGTTAGTTCATGCTCCTGTGAGTGCAGGCCATAAGGAATACCCACCTTTGGTGCTCTTTCTTCGATGGCCTGAGAAAGAAAAAGAAAGATGCAATTCAAAGCTTGTGGTACCTTGGACAAGAAATTGACTCAAAAAGCAGAACATTTTAAGTTAATATGCAAATACTGAAAATTTAATCTGTGAAAAGAGCAGGATGGGTAAAATGACAAAGCAGGACAGGGGTCCTGGTGTTTTGAGATGATTTCACTTGCTTTATTCCTACTAATGAAGAAGCAGTGATTAACTTGGAGATTATACAGAGCAAAAGGAGGCAAGGGTGCATGAAAGTGGAGGCCAGAAATAGAGAAAACCTTTTTCCAATCACGAATATTTTGAATAGTCACATATTTTGAGGGTTCAGATACCTGCCATTGTGGTAAACTCTTGAAAAAAAATTCTGAGTTAACTTTAGTTACCCCACCACAAAATGATGGAAGCCACTTTGAGACTTGAAGACACCAACTATGGAAACAGTTTGGAGGTAGAAATGAAGCTGCAATTTTTTCCTGGCTGGTCTACGAGAAGGGTGCACATAGAGCCCATCCCACAGATTTACCACATTTGCTTCTATACCCGGGCTTCTAAATCTTTTGTTTTATTATATTTAGGTGACATTATTCATTATGGTGAGCACTTTTTGCTGTACTATACATGGCTTAGCAGCCCCTGTGACCTCTCTCCACTAGGCACTGGTATCTCCTCCTTAATTGTGACATTTGAAAAATATTTCCAGAGAAATATCATTCTCTGGGTACTCAGATTATCAGTAGTTGGTCACTACTAAGCTGTGTGCTTTCGCTTGATGAATCTTGCTAGGGCTGTTAAAAATTAGGTGGGTATCTCTCTCTATATCTATATCTATACTATATCTATACTATATCTATATCTATATCTATATCTATATCTATATCTATATCTATATCTATATCTATACTATATCTATATCTATCTATCTATCTATCTATCTATCTATCTATCTATCTATCTATCTATCTATCTATCTATCAGTGGGTGACAGTTTTTATATTAGGCAAAGTGTAATCAATTTATGAGGAATGCATTCAGTGACTATTTTAATACTTAGATATATATGATGTTTTACTCTTGTATTAGATGATATGTTTCAAAATCCTCAAGCATTACACTGAGAAAAGAAGTGGCCCTCTCCAGTCACATTTGGCTAGCCTGCTGATGCTCTTTTCCCCAGTAGAACTGTAGCTTTCTAAGCTTGCAGGATGGCTTCATTACCAGTCTGGACGTGTTCATGGATCCAGGGAAGCACTCTCCTAAGATCTGTGAAGATCCCAGGAGATCCTTGTTCTTTCTTCCTTGCATTGTTTCTCCAGCTTCGACCACAGCCCAGACCCCAAGAAGTCACTCCAGCTAGAGTCCAGGCCCCTTTCCTATTCTGACACATAAGCGACCCTCCTGAATCTCCCTGGGGAAAGAAGAAGGAAGCTTCTGTTAACTTGATTGTTGGCAGAGGTCCCTCAAAGTGCTCACTTTTCCCAGGAGGTTGGAAATGGCAAGCACAAATGTCTTCACTTCTAATAATTTAGACTCAGAGCTCTGGGAGAATATCTGGGTCCAATTTCCATTTGATCCCCAAACATCAGAATCTGTCAATTGCTGCTCCTTTCCCCATTCTTTATGCTCATCAATGCTTCCCATTCCTGTTCATACTACAGAATCAGCGACTTCTTGCCCAGTGATACAACTGACTGCAGTCTTCACAAATTCTCAGAATTGAGGGTAGTGACATTTCCAACACTTCTAATCTAGGAACTTCAAAATAAGAAGAGACAGCTTAATGGGTGGAGAAGCCTCATCCTTGGCACTATATCTTTTGGGGGGAGGAGAGCAGATTCTAGTTTTATTTGGTATCAGCATTCTTAGGCTCCTTATCTGGTAATGAACTTTCCTGGGCCTGAAGCTTAGCTCTACCCACTTACCTGACATGCGTCTCTCCCTCCATCAGGGGATCCTGTGCAGAGAAAGGTCTTCCCAGTAATGGGGTTCCTTAAGGTCAACATAACAGCCTCGCATTCCTCGTGCGTCAAAATTGGCAGGTTCACCTGCTGCAAGACTTGTGGGAGGCTGCCACCTGGAATGAAGAGATGGGTCCGTGAAGATAAGCTTTTACCTTCTGAGATAAAAGATGCTCTGCGCTTTCGTCATCAGCAGCCTAGATGCAAGTTTGTGTCCTTTGGAAGGATCTCAAGTTCTTAAGCACACTGTGAATATCTTAGACATTTGAAATGTTTGACTGGTTGTTTAAGATAATAAATTCAAACTCCTGGTTTCTGGTTGTCCATCAGAAAGTTTTGAGGATTCTGATTAAGAGGAGTGGTACAGAAGCTCTTACCTTCAGACAAGCGACCCCAGCCTGCAGTTGTACAGACATATCCAGCATTAAATTGTTCTCCTGGCTCTGGAAGACACACGGGCCTCACAAACTGGCCTGAAAAAAAGATCAAGGAAGAACTTGGTTTATGGAGAAGCTGGCACAGTTACACCTATTGGCATCCAGGTGGGCCCCCAAACCCCTTAAGGATCTTGGTAGATCAGCCTGGCATCTTCAGGGGTCAGCTTCCTTCTCCTGACTCAACATAGCCCTGCATCCAGAACCATAAGGAAGGAATTTTAGAATGGGGACACTCCAGACAAGTCTCTGCTTCCAGTAGATGATCCAGAAGAGCTGGTCTCATGATACATAATGTGATCTGTGGAGGTACAGTATGGAACAAAGGTTATGGTGTAGATTATTCAGGGTGCACTGTAAATGTTTACCAAATTGGAAGGTTCCAACCATCTTCAGAAGGGCTATATCATAGTTCATAGGTTTTTTGGTGGAGAACTGCGGGTGTATGATGATGGTTTCAATGGCAAGTGTTTGTTCTCCTGGCTCGGCTTGGCTCAAGTCATGTTCTCCAGCAGTTACATTCAAAGTTAATGCAATATTTCTATAAAAGGGGAGAAGGAAAGAGATGGGGAATTAATGAGACTCAGAGAGTGGTTATAAATGTTGGAAAATTGGCCTCTTTAAATTGACATGGGTGGACAATGTGGAGCATAAGAGCGCTGAGAAAAGCAACTGAGAATAGTTCTATTGCTATTAAAAAAAGGAAACACAGCGTAGAGATGTGACATGATGTATTTAATATTTGTCAGTGTTATTTTTAATCAGCTAGAGAAATATACATGTATTGTAATTCAGGGAGCTAAAAAATATATGAGACTATTCAAACATTTTATTAGACTGTTCTAGTCATAGTACCAGTGAGTTATTTTGTGAATTATTTGTGATTCCTAGTAAGGGTGCTGCTTTAGTGTTAATGTCATGTGGTGTATGTATTATGAAGGGCAGCAACCTAACTCTGATGTCCCAAGGAGTATGCATACTCAAGGATTTTGGACAAATTTCAACAATGGGAAGTGTCTCTTTACCTTCCTTATATTTGTAATTTATTGTTCTCCCATGAAATGAGAATGATGCCATTTCCTCAGGTCAGTGTTTTCTAGAAGGAACTCTTGGTAGGATGAGACAGAATGGAGTAAGAATTTTGAGCTTTTCTTTCTTTGGGACCCTTCTTTTCCAGTGGGGATATAATATTAGATAGGGCACTATCATTTCTCTTGGAATGTTTTCCTGAATCTTGGATATATCGGGTGCTTAATACAGTACATAGAATCTCTCTAGCTTACTACTGCCTACATTGTAGAGACATTGTCAAATATTTTTTTGTTTGTTTGCTTGTTTATTTTATTTTTACTCAACACAGAGGGTCTTTCTGTGTTTCTCAGGCTGGTCCCAAATTTCTGGACTCATGTATCTTACTTCTTCAGCTGCTCAAGTAGTGGCGTCTACAGATTGCACCACAATTCCAGGCTAATTTCTCTTTTAAAGTATGGACTCACTGGGGGGCACCATGTCTCAGTCACTTTTTTGTCTTTGGTGCTCACTGGCAACTGGTAGTGAATGAGCATCTCAAGAATGTTCTCAGACGTGAAATGAAAGAATAACTATGGGAACATTCTCTTGGAAACAGCCTGGTATATGCATAGAATGCCAACAGTAGAGCATTTGGATCCCACTAGAAAGGTGATAAAAATAAAAGTTCTTAAGATGAAGCTCAGAGAAGCAAGCACAATAGGAAGAAAGACATGAGCATCTGTATTTTACTGGTCTGTCTTTATTTGCTTAACATGTATAATGAGCCACATAGTGGTTTTTCACTACAATATTAGGAAACTTTCACAAGTCAGTCTTTTGATATTACTCTTTGAGGACTTCAGTGGGTTTATGTAAATACAGCATCTTGTCTCTGCACAGAATTCTTTACCTACTAATGTGAGAATAAGCCTACAATGTCACTAAGACTCATTTGTGACACCCGATTAACTTTCTTGTTTTATAAGAGTAAGAAATTCTGATTCCAAAGTGCAGGATGGGTAAACTGGTCTTCCTCCATTAACCAAGCTTTCCTACCTGTTTGCCATGCAATGAGCAGCTGTGATGACCCACTGTGAAGAGATGATGGTCCCTCCACAGATGTGCTTCTGCTTTTGTTTCAGAGACACCTAGATGACAGAGATCTAAGTTGGTGAAAGCTAATGCTGTGGGTTTCCCCAAAACCTATGACCAAGTGTATTCTGAAAGACAGATACAGATAGCTTAACCATAGTGATCATGATGTAGGCATCATGACAGTGTGTATGAGAGTAGTTTGGGCCTACTGTTTTCATATAGTCTTAATGAACTATTTGACCCCTAGAACTTCAAGTCTGTATTTTAATCTGTTACTTCAACATCCTTAAAATGATATCTATTTATTTATCCATACCTCCCTTCTCTTTACGTGTGTGTGTGTGTGTGTGTGTGTGTGTGTGTGTGTGTGTGTGTGTGTGTGTGTGTGCGCGCATAAAATTTGGGCATCAGTTCTCTTCTTCTACTGTGTTGTCCCTGGGTTCAAATTCAGGTTTTTAGGCTTAGTAGAAACCATGTTTACTCAATGAACTGTTTTCAATCCTTAGTAACATTTGGTCTTTAACTCAATCTATCTATGATATTTGATTTGATTTTAAGGTGACTTATAATTTTTATTCTAAGCTTTAGAAATAGCATTTATTGTAAGATGTTAATTTCTATGGATACAATATATTCTGTATAATAAAGTAAATTTCTACATACATTTTAAGCAAATGGTCCTACAAACATAGTTAGGCAAGTAGATGATAATATTACACATCAAATTTTATAAACATATTTTGCAAGATGATTAAAATAAAAAATGTCACTGTGTAAATACACTTGAATGTTACTGTATATTTATCAAACCTGTCATTGTAATATATGACTTGAACATAGAGCCTCTGCTGCTACATTATTTCCCTCGATCATGATAAGGCTAACCAGTACAACTATTTCAACCCTAACCTTAGTCATTCTAAGAACTTATTATGCAAGCTAGAAGCATTTGTTTCTGCAATATCATGTACCAGGTTGATATTAGCTTGTTAATATGTTGTTTTGCAGTATCCTTTAGCTTCATTTCTACAATATAGTCTGCTTTTCCAACCTCAACTACCTTCATAACTCTTCTACAAACACAACCTAAGGAGTAAACAAAGTCCCCATGAACACTGTTGTTTATTTGTTTCCTTTAGTTTTGACAGTTTTAAGGCTGCAAAAATGTAGTGTGATCATATTCACTTAGTACCCTCTTTCACCCCCTCCCATTCTTGTCATCTTCCTTCTTTCCAACTAGTTCTTTCGTGCGTGCGTGTGTGCATGTGTGTGTGTGTGTGTGTGTGTGTGTGTGTGTGTGTGTGTGACTTATAATTGACAAATACTTTCAATAAATAGCTTCACAAATTTAGGATGAGAAAATGACAGCTTATTAGAAATGTTCACTTTTTAAAAATTAATCATTTTGTTTATTTATATCTCAAATGTTGACCCCCCTCCTGGTCCTCCCTCCCAGAGTTCTTTACCCCATCTCTCCTCCCCTTTGCCTCTAAGAGGGTGCTCCCTTGCCTGGTATCCCTCTTCCCTGGGGCATCAAGTCTCTACAGGATTAGGTACATCCTCTCCCAGCGAGGTCAGGCAAGGCAGTCCTCTGCTACATATGTGCTGGGGACCTCTGACCATCCCGAGAATTTTTCACTTTTAAGCAAAAATTATTTATGAGCAATCAAAAAGAAAACATGGAGCACAAAGCAACACTGAGGCTTCATATAGCTCAGTGGTACAGTGAATGCTTAGAGCTCTTTAGGCTCTAGATGTAAATCCTTTGAACCAAAACAAACAATGAACAAGCAAACAGGAGGAATACTGAGAGGAGGCTAAGGATAGAAGACATAGAACAGAAAAACATGAAAGAATGTTTCTTATGTATTATGATTTGAATATGAACTGAATTGAACAGATGACCAATTAATTGATCAAGTGACCAATCATCTACTAAAACAAGTATTTGTTAGGTTTATCAGTGATACTAAGGCAGCCTACTGAGCACAAACCCAATCATGAATATTAATCTTCCTTTACGATTAGGAAATCTTAGCTATGGGTATGTTGTAAGATTTTTTTTCCCAGAGAGAGGGTGACCTAAAGGGGGTAGTATGTGATCTGGGGAGACACAAACTTGAAATATCTTGGTTCACCTACTAGGGAAGGGAATGCAAAACTCACTTGCCAAGGATAGGAACCCTTTTTCACTTGGCTTCCTCCAACAATGCGACTGAAAAGGCTAAAGTAATTCTGAGGCCAGGGCTTAACCAGACTCTTCCCACAGTCAGGAGCTGGGGAAAAGACAAGACAGACACTGAGTGATTAGTTTCTAGGACTAAGATATACAGAAAAATCTTCCAAACAAGAACAAAATACAGTATATGCAATATGTAGAGAAATTACAACATGGCTTTAATTTATAATGGTTGGGATTAGATGTGCTTTGCAAAACAGATTATTCAGGTTGTGTAACACATGAGATATGTCCTTTCAAGAGACAGCTTCTACGATGTGTGTGTGTGTGTGTGTGTGTGTGTGTGTGTGTGTGTGTGTGTGTGTGTGTGTTCATCCATGTGTGGGCACGCATGCACCTGTGAGCATATTAGGGGGAGAAGTCAACTTTGACTAGCTTCCTTAGCCCCTTTTTAATTGTTTTTAGAGACAAGATCTCTCATTAGCTTGAAACTTTCCCACTAGTACCAAGGATCTGCCTGTCACTGACTCTCAAGAACTGCATATGGGAATGCCCACTACTACATCAGCTTTTAAAAGATGGTTGCTGAGGATTAAGCCCAGCCCTTTGTGCTTGCATAGAAAGCAGTTTGCTGACTGAACCATCTCCTCAGACCAAGGACTGACTTCTAATGTGAAGATTAAGGGCTGCAAGGATAGATTGGCATGGGTTGTCAGAAATGCAGCCTCTTTTCTTCCAGAGCTCTCTGGTCTCAAAGAAAAGATGCCCTTCACAGCACTCTGTAGTACCATGTGACATTCACTGTGTGCCAGGATGATTATTTCTGACTTTCAACTGAGGTAGACTGTGACTTCACAATGATGAGGGTTTAATCCATCTATTCTTCCTTCCTTCCTTCCTTCCTTCCTTCCTTCCTTCCTTCCTTCCTTCCTTCCTTCCTTCCCCCTCCCTCCTCCCTCCCTCCCCTCCCTCCGTCCTTCCTTCCTTCCTTCCTTCCTTCCTTCCTTCCTTCCTTCCTTCCTTCCTTTCTTCCTTCCTTCATGAGACAAGTTCATTTCACTATGGAGCTCAGGATGACTTTAAGTTCGTGTTTTCCCTGCCTCTGCATTTGGAAGGCTTGGGTTACAGGTGTGTAACAGCCCATCTTGCATATGCACAATAGTATTACAAGTCCTGATACTCAGAGTTGCTTAGGTAATGTATGAACGATGCTGTAGTCTGTTCTAATTTGTAATTGTGTCTATCTCTCTGTCTACTCTGCCCATGAGGTTACGTCTTAAAGCATAGTCTGCCTGCCACACAGTTAGATATAAAGAAACCTAATTAGGTTTACTGGGGCAGAAAACACATTGTTCAGGGACAGTGATATGATGATAGTTTTAATTCACACACTAGTGTTAAGACAGGTGCTTGTCAGGTAAAGAGAAGAAATAACTTACAAGAAAGACTTCATCCCTAACAACACTTTATTACATGTGTGTATTTTTGTTTATAATTGATTTTATTGTTTCTTAATCTTTTAATAAATCAACATGATTAGTAAAGAAACTATTATTTCTGTTCATAAATTTAATTAGGGCTTTTGATGCCTTAAGGAAGAGGCAAGTTTAAATTTGTTTACTTAAACTACGTAATTCAGTGGTGAATTTGTTGCTTTTAAGGCCATTATTTCCTATGGTGTTTCCAGGAGTGCATATGAAACTCTACATCATCATCACTAAGCGTCTTCACCTAGATGGCTCTTTGAATGCTTGCTGACCACTTCATCTGAGAAGTCTTCCTTGATTTCTTGAAGCTGTGTTCTGGATCTCTCCCAGAGTATAGCACTCTTTCTCCCTACTCCCCATTCCCCCTTAACAGTTTTTTCCAAGCCAAATTATGAGAGTAAATTGTTTCCTTCCTTCGTTGGACTACGGAATTCTTCACTGAGATACTTAAGGATGTGGGTCCTATGCACACACAGTTCTAAAGTCTAGCAGAGCTCCTTCCTGGCTTACAAGTTACACCTGAAAAGCATGACTGATTGAGCACATGACTTTTCTTGGGAACATATCCTTAAGAGAACAGCTACTTAGATCATCTTTAAAGCAGCCTAAGCTCTCCCATATAACTTGTTTCTTAATTCCCACACTTTGCCTGCAGAAAAGTACTGTCATCTTCATGGAGAAGATGTGAAAACTAAAAGTCAAAGAGACCTGTAGCTAATAACAGCAGAGCATGAGACAACCAAGTGTGTTTTCATTCTGAACCCCGTCCAGGTATGATCAAAAGCTGTTCTAGCTGCTTCAGATGGATGAGTCATAAATCTGCTAGACATAAAATTTAGTATTCCCTGAAGTCACTGAAGCAGAGACAGAAAACATGTTGATTCTCTGGGTTGGCACAAGAATGACTACAGGCAAGCTTGCCAACAACTGTTTTAAGTTCGTTATAATCAGTGCAAAAAATCTTTATACTATATGTCAGTGAGCATGTGTCATATGGCTATTAGAATAATTTCCCTCAAGATTCTAAATAGTTCCAAGCCTGTTCTGATCTCCAGCATTCACTCCATGAAAGAATACCTGGATGTGTTATGCATCCAAATAAGTGGACAGTCCTAGGTCAGTTTGTAAAACTAGGAGAAAGCACTTAGCATCCCTACAAATACTATTTCAATTTCATATGATTATCACAGGAGAAAATTCCAAGGAAATATTTTGAGAACAAAATACATTTCTGAAGTAATTTGCTTTTCTTGAATTTCCAAGGAAACAAGAAGTAGAGTTGTTACTCTGATTCTCATTAAGAATGGTCCCACCAGACAGAAAAATGAAGGTAGTTGTAGAGTTAATTTAAAACTTACCTCTGATGGAAGAAAGAGTTGCAGAATGACCTTGTTCCAAGCAGACAATCCCTAATATTAAAACCAGCTTGTCCTTGCTGATAGGCATATTGGGATTCAGTGCTTCCCCCTGAAATCTAGAAAGGCTGAAGGATATTCTTGGAAGAATAGCAGCAATCCAACTTAAAACAAGCTTATTTATTAACTGAGACTGGAGGCATTCAACCTTGTCCATAAGATTTCTTTGCATGTGGTTTCTTGAAAATGTCTTTTGTAAGATGTGGGAAATCAACTACAGAACCAATGTCTTGGTTGAGCAGCATAACATATTCTATTCCACCTACACCAATAAGTTGCTTCCTCCAGTGTTCCTGGCTTACACAAAGTGGTTTGTGTCTGAGGTTTTGTTGTGATTGTTACTTGCTCCTTTTACTGTAAGAGGATTGAATATTGGTGTGTAATACTACTTCTGCTGAGATGCAAACAACTGTCTACTCATTCCTGATAGGGAATTGATAACAAATTAAAGTAAGGATACCACCAACAGCCAACTTGGTAGACCAATGAGTTTTATTGGCATTACTTACAGGAATATGGGTAAGGGGTTAGTCACAGGAGTTGAAATGACTCAAAGACATAACATCAACAAAAGTCTACTCCAGCATGGGTGACAAATTATAAAAGCTCAAAACCTAGAACACAATGTTGACAGTTGGACAAGGTGGAGAGTGTCTTTTGTAGGCAGCTTTATTAGTTTGAGCTTTTTCTAGTCAGCTCAGTGGATCCAAAATTGTCTTTCATCAGTCTTTACTGCTTACATTTGCTAGGGAGAGGCCTAGTGAATCTGATCAGTTTCAGGAACCTCATAAAGTTTTTGATTTGTTTACTTTTTGAGCTTTAACTAGGTTCCCTTCACAACATCCTAAGTCTTAAGGAGGTTCCTTCCATGATAAAATGTTTTATCTCTGAAGAATTTGCTTCACAACATATATCAACATTGTCCCTTTGCAAGGGTAGACATTCTTAGCTGTTTGCATACAACCCACCAGAATGTATTAAAACACTTTACTCCTGTTTTTTTCAAATGTAACTGAGTTACCATTCATTAGTTGGGAAGAGGAGAAAAAACCTAACACAGTAGCACATTCTGTAAGACATGCTGAAAGACACTTTTTTTTTTTTTAGGATTTTTCAGATGCTATTCATTGGAGTGTTAGTGAAGTTTCACTTCCCACCATTAAAAAATATTCTAGAAGGCAATCAATCTTCACTTCTGTACCTGGTAGATGTCTAGACACAGAAAAGTGGCTATGATTACTTCCACACTTTCCTCTTTCCTAGCTGAATTTGTTGGTACATTGTGTTGGCTAGTTTTATAATAACTTGACACATGGGACACTCAATTGAAAAAATGCCTTATAAGCTTTGCCTAGAGGCTAGTCTGTGGTGCACTTTCTTAGTTAACAATGGCTGTGTGAGGGTCCAGCTCATTGTGGGCAGTGTACACCTGAACAGGTGGTCCAAGGCAGTATAAGAAAGGCTGATTAAGCCATGAGAAACAAGAGAACACCACTTTTCCATGGTCTCTGCACCAATTCCTGCCTCCAGGTTTCTGCTTGAGTTCCTGCGCTGATTTCCCTGAATGATGGGCTAACTGCAAGCTGTAACATGAAATAAATATTTTCCTTCACAAGTTGCTTTTAGTATTTTATCATATCAGTAGAAACCCCAACTAAGACACACGTAGTGTGCAAGAAATGCTTGTGAACTGGCAGTGTCATAACCATGTAGGACCATGAAATGCTTCTGAGAACTTCTTAGAATCCACATTCAAAAATAGAAAATGTCAAACTAAAAGCCTCCCAACTCCTTTATGATGAAATTTCCAGCTGTATAAAATAAATCTATGAATTAACATCCTCTCTCTGTCTCTTTCTAATATAAATGCAAAATAATTATTATGATTATAATATATATATATTTAAAAAATTCATTTATTTATCATATATAAGTACACTGTAACTGTCTTCAGATACACCAGAAGAGGGCATCGGATCCCATTACAGATGGTTGTGAGCTACCATGTGGTTTCTGGGAATTAAACTCAGGATCTCTGGAAGAGCAGTCAGTGCTCTTAACCACTGAGCCATCTCTCCAGTCCCTGCCATTATATTTAAAAACATTTAATATTCATAGCTATTTGAGAATTGGACCATGTTCATCACCCCTCCCCTGAAATTCTTCCCAGATACACACTTACTTCCCTACTCACCCACTTGTATTCTTATTTTTTCTTTTAAACCTATCAACACCAAGGCTACTGATTTCTTTGAGTTAATTTTATACCCAGCCACTTTGCTGAAGTTGTTTATCAGCTTTAGTAGTTCTCTGGTGGAACTTTTGGGATCACTTAAATATACTATCATATCATCTGCAAATAGTGATATTTTGACTTCTTCTTTTCCGATCTGTATCCCTTTGATCTCCTGTTGTTGTCTGATTGCTCTGGCTAGAACTTCAAGAACTATATTGAATAAGTAGGGAGAGAGTGGGCAGCCTTGACTAGTCCCTGATTTTAGTGGGATTGCTTCAAGTTTCTCTCCATTTAGTTTAATGTTAGCAACTGGTTTGCTGTATATGGCTTTTACTATGCTTAGGTATGGGCCTATTCTTTCCAGGACTTTTATCATGAAGGGGTGTTGAATTTTGTCAAATGCTTTCTCAGCATCTAATGAAATGATCATGTGGTTTTTATCTTTCAGTTTGTTTATATAGTGGATTACTTTGATGGTTTTCCGTATATTAAACCATCCCTGCATGCCTGGGATGAAGCCTACTTGGTAATGATGGATGATTGTTTTGATGTGCTCTTGCATTTGGTTTGCCAGAATTTTATTGAGTATTTTTCGTTGATATTCATAAGGGAAATTGGTCTGAAGTTCTCTTTCTTTGTTGGATCTTTGTGTGGTTTAGGTATAAGCAATTGTGGCTTCATAGAAAGAACTTCAGTAGCAATCTTGTCTGTTTCAATTTTGTGGAATAGTTTGGATAGTATTGGTTTGAGGTCTTTTATGAAGGTCTGATAGAATTTGGTTGGGAGACCTTTAATGACTGCTTTCTTTAGGAGTTATGGGGTTGTTTAACTGGTTTATCTGCTCCTGATTTAACTTTGGTACCTGGTATCTGTCTAGGAAATTGTCCATTTCCTCCAGATTTTCAAATTTTGTTGAATATTGTCTTTTGTAGTAGGATCTGATGATGTTTTGAATTTCCTCTGATTCTGTAGTTATGTCTCCCTTTTCATTTCTGATTTTGTTAATTTGGACACACTCTCTGTGTCCTCTTGTTAGTGTGGCTAAGGGTTCATCTATCTTGTTGATTTTCTCAAAGAACCAACTTTTGGTTCTGTTGATTCTTTCTATGGTCCTTTTTGTTTCTACTTGGTTGATTTCAGCTCTGAGTTTGATTATTTCCTGCCTTTTACTCCTCCTGGGTGTATTTGCTTATTTTTGTTCTAGAGCTTTTAGGTGTGCTGTCAAGCTGCTGATATATGCTCTTTCCTGTTTCTTTCTGCAGGCACTCAGAGCTATGAGTTTTCCTCTTAGCACATCTTTCATTGTGTCCCATAAGTTTGGGTATGTTGTACCTTCATTTTCATTAAATTCTAAGATGTCTTTAATTTCTTTCTTTATTTCTTCCTTGACCAGGTTATCATTGAAGATAGCATTGTTCAACTTCCATGTATATGTGGGCGTTCTTCCCTTATTGTTATTGAAGACAAGCTTTAGCCCATAGTGGTCTGATAGGACACATGGGATTATTTCTATCTTTCACTATTGATGTTTTATGACCAATTATATGATCAATTTTGAATAAAGTACCATGAGGTGGTGAGAAGAAGGTATATCCTTTTGTTTTAGGATAGAGTGTTCTATAAATATCTGTTAAGTCCATTTGGTTCATGACTTCCTTTGTCTGTCTATGTCTCTGTTTAATTTCTGTTTCCACGATCTGTCCATTGATGAGAGTGGGGTGTTGAAATCTCCTACTATTATTGTGTGAGGTGCAATGTGTGCTTTGAGCTTTAGTGACGTTTCTTTTATGTATGTAGGTGCCCTTGTATTTGGAGCATAGACATTTAGGATTGAGATTTCATCTTGGTGGATTTTTCCTTTGATGAATATGAAGTGTCCTTCCTTATCTTTTTTGATGCCTTTTGGCTGATAATCGATTTTTTTCGATATTAGAATGGCTCCTCTAGCTTGCTTCTTCAGAACATTTGCTTGGAAAGTTGTTTTCCAGCCTTTCACTCTGAGGTAGTGTCTGTCTTTGTCTCTGAGGTGTGTTTCCTGTAGGAAGCAGAATGCAGGGTCCTCATTGCATATCCAGTTTGTTAATCTATGTCTTTTTATTGGGGAGTTGAGACCATTGATGTTGAGAGATATTAAGGAATAGTGATTATTGCTTCCTGTTATAATCATATTTGGATGTGAGGTTATGTTTGTGTGCTTTTCTTCTCTTTGTTTTGTTGCCAAGATGATTAGTTTCTTGCTATTTCTAGGGTGTAGCTTGCCTCCTTATGTTGGGCTTTGCCATTTATTATCCTTTGTAGCAGTGGATTTGTAGAAAAATATTGTGTAAATTTTACCTATTATCCTTAGGTTTGATCTTCTCATTGAGTCCTGGATTTCCTGTATGCTTTGGACCAGTAGCTTTTTCCGTTTTACACTATCTTTGACAGTTGTGTCACTGATATCTATGGAATCTTCTGCTCCTCAGATTCTCTCTTCTATCTCTTGTATTCTGTTGGTGATGCTTGTATCTATGGCTCCTTGTCTCTTCCTTTGGTTTTCTATATCCAGGATTGTTTCCCTTTGTGCGTTCTTTATTGCTTCTATTTCCATTTTTAATTCCTTTACCTGTTTGATTGTGTTTTCCTGTAATTCTTTCAGGGATTTTTGTGATTCCTCTCTATAGGCTTCTACTTGTTTATTTATGCTTTCCTGAGCTTCTCTAAGGGAGATCTTTATGTCTGTCTTGAAGTTCTTCATCATCACGATCAAATGTGATTTAAAATTAAGATCTTGCTTTTCTGGTGTGTTTGGATATTCAGTGTTTGCTTTGGTGGGAGAATTGGGCTCTGATGATGCCATGTAGTCTTGGTTTCTGTTGCTTGGGTTCCTGTGGTTGCCTCTCGCCATCAGGATGTCTCTGGTGTTACCTTGTTCTGCTATTTCTGACAGTGGCTAGACCATCCTATAGGCCTGTGTGTCAGGAGTGCTGTAGACCTGTTTTCCTGTTTTCTTTCAGCCAGTCATGGGAAGAGAGTGTTCTGCCTTCAGGCGTGTAGTCTTTCCTGTTTACTGGTCTTTAGCTGTTCCTGTTGGCATGTGTCCTGAATCCACCAGGCAGGTCACTTGGAGTAGAAAAGTTGGTCTTACCTCTGGTCCCAGGTCTCAAGTTGTTCCTGGGAGGCTGTGTTTGAGTTCTCTGTGAGGAGGGCAATCAGAAAGGCTTGCCCTTCCTTTTCTCGGGCCCCTGTGCACAGGGGTCCCAGATGGCGTTAGGTGTTTTCCTCTTGATTCAGAAATGTGGGCAGAGTGTAGTCTCTTCTGGCTTCCCAGGTGTGTCTGCCCCTCTGAAAGATTATCTCTCCCTCCTACGGTATTTGGGTGCAGGGAGCTGTTGTCTGCTTCCCTTCAGATTCGAGTGGTGTCTGGACCGCAGGGGACCTGCTTCTTTTTGCCCCTATCTTCCTGTTCCCAGAGGCCCTAAACAGTTTCCTCTTTGGCCAGGGATGTGGGCAGGGGTGGGCAGTATTGGTGGTCTCTCCTGCTCTGCAGTCTCAGGAGTGCCTACCTGTCTGGGCAGTGAGCTCTCTCTCCCAAGGGGTTTAGGAGCAGGGAGCTGTGGGCCGGGATCAGCGAGGTTCCGGCTCCAGCTAAAAACCAGAAGTGTCCAGTCCCAGAGGAATTTCACCTCTGTGTGTCCTGAGTCCACCAGGCAGGTCACTTGGAGCAGAAAAGTTGGTCTTACCTCTGGTCCAGGGGCTCAAGTTGTTCCTGGGAGTCTGTGTTTGATCTCTTCGTGAGGGTGGCCCAGGATGATATTTTCAAGTAGCATCCATTTGCCTATGAATTTCATGATGTCATTGTTTTTGATAGCTGAGTAGTACTCCATTGTATAGATGTACCAAATTTTCTGTATCCATTCCTCTATTGAAGGGCATCTGGGTTCTTTCTAGCTTCTGGCTATTATAATTAAGGCTGCAATGAACATAGTAGAACATGTGTCCTTGTTATATGTTGGAGAAATTTTGGGTATATGCCCAGGAGTGGTATAGTTGAGTCTTCAGGTCCAATTTTTTGAGGAATCTCCAGACTGAATACAAGAATGATTGTACCAGCTTGCAATCCCAACAATAATGGAGGAGCGTTCCTCTTTCTCCACATCCTTGCCAGCATCTGTTGTCACCTGAGTTTTTGATCTTAGCCATTCTGACTGGTGTGAGGTGGAATCTCAGGGTTGTTTTGATTTGCATTTCTCTGATGACTAAGGATTTTGAACATTTCTTTAGGTACTTCTCAGCCATTCTATATTTCTCAGTTGAGAATTCTTTGTTTAGCTCTGTATTCCATTTTTAATAGGGTTCTTTGATTCTCTAGAGTCTAACTTCTTACGTTCCTTGTATATATTGGACATTAGGCCTCTATCAGATGTAGGATTGCTAAAGATCTTTCCCATTCTCTTAATTGGCATTTTTTCCTAATGACAGTGTCCTTTGCCTTACAGAAGCTTTGCAGTTTTATAAGGTCCCATTTGTCAATTCTTGATCTTAGAGCATAAGGCATTGGTTTTCTGTTCAGGAAATGTTGCCCTGTGCCCATGTGTTTGAGTCTCTCCCCACTTTCTCTTCTATTAGTTTCAGTGTATCTGGTTTTATGTGACGGTCCAAGATGCACTTGGATTTGATCTTTGTATAAGGCAATAAGAATGAATTGATTTGCTTTCTTCTACATGCTGACCTCCAGTTAAACCGGCACCATTTGATGAAAATGTTGACTTTTCCCACTGGATGGTTTTAGCTCTTTTGTCAAAGATCAAGTAACCATTGACGTGTGGGTTCATTTCTGGGTCTTTATTTCTATTCCACTTATCTACCTGCCTGTCTTTGTACCAATACCATCTAACTTTTATCACTCTTGCTTTGTAAAACACCTTGAAGTTAGGGATAGAGATTCTTTTAGTTATTGTTGAGGATAGTTTTAGCTATCCTGGGTTTTTTGTTATTGCAAATGAATTTGCAAATTGCTCTTTCTAACTCTGACGAATTGACTTGAAATTTTGATGGGGATTGCATTGAATCTGTAGCTTGCTTTTGGCAAGATGGCCATTTTTACTATATTAATCCTGCTAATCCATGAGTATGGGAGGTCTTTCCATCTTCTGAGATCTTCAATTTCTTTTTTGAGAGACTTGAAGTTCTTGTCATACAGATCTTTCACTTGCTTGGTTAGATTCACACCAAGGTATTTTACATTATTCGTAAAAGGTGTCTCTTCCCTAATTTCTTTCTTAGCCTGTTTATCCTTTGAGAAGAGGAAGGCTACATATTTGTTTGAGTTAATTTTAAATCCAGCCACTTTGCTGAAGTTGTTTATCAGCTGTAGGAGTTCTTTGTTGGAATTTTTGGGGTCATTGCAAATAGTGATATTTTGACTTCTCCTTTTCCAATTTGTATCCCTTTGACCTCTTTTCATTGTCTAAGTTCTCTGGATAGGACTTCAAGTACTATATTGATCAGGTAGAGAGAGAGTGGGCTGCCTAGTCCAGTCCCTGATTTTAGTGAGATTGCTTTAAGTTTCTCTCCATTTAGCTTGATGCTGGCTACTGGTTTGCTGTATGTATATTGCTTTTACTATGATTATGTTTGGGCCTGATCTTTCCACGACTTTTATCATGAAGAGGTGTTGATTTTTTTTCAAATGCTTTTTCAGCATATAATGAGATGCTTATGTGTTTTTTCTTTGAGTTTATTTATATATTGGATTACATTGATGGATTTCTGTATATTGAACCATCCCTGCATCCCTGGTTTGAAGTGTACTTGATCATGATGGATGATTGTTTTGAGTTGTTTTTTGATTTGGTTTGCAAGGTTTTTATTGAGTATTTTTGCATTGATATTCATAAGGGAAATTGGTTTGAAGTTCTCTTTCTTTGTTGGGTCTTTGTGTAGTTTAAGTATAACTGTAATTGTGGTGTCATATAAGGAATTGGGTAGTGTTTCTTCTGTTTTTATTTCGTGGAATAGTTTGGCGAGTGTTGGTATTAGGTCTTCTGTGAATGTCTGATAGAATTCTGCATTAAATCCATCTGGTTCTGGACTTGTTTTGGTTGGGAGACTTTTAATGATTGCTTCTATTTCTTTAGGAGTTATGGGACTGTTTATGGTTTATATGATCATGATTAAACATTGGTGCCTGATATTTGTCTAGAAAATTGTCTGTTTCCTCCAAATTTTCCAGTTTTCTTGTGAAGGTAGGTGCCCTTGCATTTGGAGCATAGATATTCAGAATTGAGAGTTGATCTTGGTGGATTTTTCCTTTGACGAATATCAAGTGTCCTTCCTTATTTTTTTTATAACTTTTGTTTGAAATTCAACTTTATTTGGTATTAGAATGGCTATTCCCTTTTGTTTCTTGGGACCATTTGCTGGAAAACTTTTTTCCCAGCCTTTTATTCTGAGGTAGTGTCTGTTTTTGTCATTGAGGTATATTTCCTGTATGCAGCAAAATGCTGGGTCCTGTTTACATATCCAGTCTGTTAGTTTATGTCTTCTTATTCAGGAATTGATTCCATTGATGTTGAGAGATATTAGTGACCAATGATTGTTGTTTCTTATTATTTTTTGTTGTTAGATGTGGAATTAAGTTTGTGTGGCTCTCTTCTTTTGGGTTACTTGAAAGAAGATTACTTTCTTGCTTTTTGTAGGGTGTAGTTTTCCTTGTATTGGAATTTTTCATATATTATCTTTTGTAGGGCTTGATTTGTGGAAATATATTGTATAAATTTGGTTTTGTCATGGAATATCTTGGTTTCTCCATCTATGGTAATGGAGAGTTTTGCTAGATATAGTAACCCTGGCTGGCATTTGTTGTCTCTTAGCGTCTGTATAACATTTGCCCAGGATTTCTAGCTTTCATAGTCTCTGTTGAGAAGTCTGGTATAATGATATGTCTGCCCTTGTATGTTACTTGACATTTCCCCCTAACTCTTTTAATATTCTATCTTTCTTTAGTGCAATTTGTGTTTTGACTATTATGTGATTGGAGGAATTTCTTTTCTGGTCTAATCCATTTGGGATTCTGTCAGCTTCTTGTGTGCTTATGGGCATCTCTTTCTTTAGGGAAGTTTTCTTCTATAATTTTGTTGAAGATATTTACTGGCCCTTTAAGTTGGAAATCTTCACTCTCTTCTATACCTACTGTCCTTAAGTTTGATCTTCTCAAAGTGTCCTGGATTTCCTGGGTGTTTTGGGTTGGGATCTCTTTGTGTTTTGCATTTTCTCGGCCTGTTCTGCCAATGTTTTCTATGGTATCTTCTGCTCCTGAGATTCTCTCTTCTATCTCTTGTATTCTGTTGGTGATGCTTGTATCTATGACTCCTGATCTCTTTTGTAGGTTTTCTATCTCTAGGGTTGTCTCCCTTTGTGATTTCTTTATTGTTTCTATTTCCATTTTTAGATCCTGGATGGTTTTGTTCAATTCCTTCACCTGTTTGCTTGTGTTTTTCTGTAATTCTTTAAGGGATTTTCGTGTTTCCTCTTTAAGGGCTTCTACCTGTTTACTTGTGTTGTCCTGTGTTTCTTTAAGGGAGTTATTTATGTCCTTCTTAAATGTCCATCTAACATCATCATGAGATGTGCTTTTAAATCAGAATCTTGCTTTTCTGGTGTGTTGGGGTAGCCTGGACTTCCTGTTGTGGGAAAACTGGGTTCTGAAGATGCCAAGTGTCCTTGGTTTCTGTTGGTTTTGTTCTTGCACTTGCCTCTTGCCATCCGGTTATCTCTGGCATTAGCTGGTCTTACTCTCTTTGACAGTGGCTTGACTCTCCGGCATTCTCAGGTGTGTCAGCAGGACCTGGGCACAGAGAGCTATGGCTCAGGATCAGCTTCCAGCACAGACAGAAACTAGAAGGATCTTTTCCCAGACTGCACCTCTGCTCCTGTGTCCTGAGTGCTCCAGGCAGGTCTCTCAGAGCAGAACTGGTAGTCCTACCTATGCTCTCAGGTTTGTCAGCCCTCCTGGGAGATCAGCTTTCTCCTAGTGGGTTCTGGGCATTGAGGGCTGTGGTACAGGGTCAGCTCTGGGTGCAGATGGAAACCAGAAGTGTTATTCATATTCAAATCACTACATTCTACTCTCTGTCATAGGCTTGGGGCCATATCACAATGCAAACATTTATGGGGTCTGCTTCAAATGTCTTCATAGTCTATCTTAGTCTCAATACTGTTTAAAAGTCCTACGTTCGAAGTCTCCAAGACTCATGGCAATCTGTAACTTTAAGCCACTGTAAAATTATCAAAAAGCAGATCATAATCTTTCAACATAGAATGGCACTGCCACTTCAAGAGGGGGAAAGGGTAGTAAGGAAACATTTGGCTAAATCAAAACTAAAAAAACAACAGGGCAAGCTTCATAATCTACATCTTTATGCCTGATATCTCTGATATTCTTCAGAACTATCACGACTTTTAGCTTTGATTACTACATCACACTTCTATTTTTCTGAGTGGATCGACATCTGTCTGCAGGTCTCCTTGGCAGGTATTCCACTACTCTGGAATGGATCCACATCTTGTCTGCAGGTCTCCTTGGCAGATATTCCACTACTCTGGCTTCTCAGTCTCCAACAAAGTCCAGGCTTCACTGGAGTATCTGAACTCCCTTGTATGAACACTCCTTGTCATATGGCTGGCACCAGTAGCTTTCCTTAGCTATAGAAGGAGATTTTAAAACCCCTTTCCTGTATCATTGACTCTAAAGACAGAACCACATCTATAAATCTCCTAGAGGAATTAGCATAAAAATCCTGAGCCAATGATGATAGAAAGTCAATGTTGGAAAAAGCTAAACCTAGAAAATGTTAGTCAGTGTGCCAGAGAGAAGACTTACATCATTAAGGAGGCTAAATAACAGAATATTTAATATATGTGATGCAACATTTTATTAATGTTTTTGAGGGCATGAAAGGACAAACACTAAAAAAAGGAACAGAAACAAAACAAACAATCACATCTACAACTACAACAAAACATTCCATATGTGTTAAAAAGAAACAGAGAAAGTCTAATCACAAAACATATATTCTGGAAAGATATAATAAATAGTAGATTAGACATAAATGAAGAAGGAACTAAGCTGGAAGGTAGATTTTTAGAAATTACCCTGGTAAGCACTGGGGTAGAAGTGGGCAGTAAATGAAATACAAATCCTAAATGCTTAGAAAAGAATGAGGAAGTCCAACAAATGCTTAAGAGGAATGGCAACAGTCAATTATACACATGATATTATGAACCATAAAGACCAACTTAAATCCCATATAAAATACAAAAGTAGAGAGAGTAGAATATGGAACCTTCATGTACCCAGCATATTGTCTTCACAAGTACTCACATTCAAGCATTCTCATTTCTTTTATGATGCTCTCAGCACTGCACCCAACACATTTATTTTTTTAGAGACAAACCTTGGGTATTAACATACTTTGTCTACAATTCAGAATGAATCTCTTCCAGATGAGAGACCATGGAAAACTTGACAACAGGAGAGATCATTATTAAACTAATATGTCCTTCCACAACTTCGAGAAACTCTACATCATATTTTATTCATGATATTATTTAATTTAGTAAACATTCTGAAATATATTGAGTTGGTTTCCCAAGATCTGCTGCGCTTGCTGAGGTGGTACTGAGGGAAAATTTTCTCTCTGATGGCAAGTGTCTTACTGAGGGTGACTTCACTCCTCCTTCTCTCGAGACTCTTACACAACTAAACTCCTGGTCTATATTCCTGGTCTATTCACTTTTTAATATTATTCCATCTCTTTGTTCTTTTGTGCTGGAGGTATATGGCGATCACTCTTAGATTTGTCACAGATTATCACACTCTAGCCCATGCTAATTATGTTTATACAAATCAAATGTCAAATTAATTAGATCATTGCAGTTGTAAAACTGTCTACTACTAGTGAAGATAATAAGTGAAACCCCTGGGATTTGTTCAGAACAATAATAAATGAATCTGCAGCACACTCAATTTCTTGATCTCATTAGATTTTTCTCCCACTGGATTTTCAAAAAGATACTAGCAGAGAGGAGCATGTCTAGTCGTGATGTATTGTAAACAGTCTTGAGCCATGCATAAGAAAGCCCTGCTGTAGGAGGATGATTCCTGAAATTTTTTTGTTATGTTTAGCCAGCAGGTAATATTCAGTCTCTGTTTTTATTGTATACATGTCTCAGCAACAAAATTAGTAGTCACCTTTAATCTATCACAAATAAATCTATAATCTATAATGTCTACAGAATATCATAGAAATATTTGTAGTCAAGTAAAATAGTAAAGTATTTTAACTTATGATATTTAAAAGCTTGGGGATGTAGACTAAATAAAAAATGTAAATTCAAATTTGAAACCTACATCAGGATAAACCATTATAGAATTCTTAGGAGAGGGAAGCATATGTCGGGTTTGTTATTTTTTGTTTGGACTTGTTTTGACCTAGGGATGAGGTTCCTATCCCCTTGGCTGGTAAGAGGATATTTTTGGGCTACTAGTTCATTGAGGTTGAAAAGAGGCTTCTTGCATTTTTGAGTGGATAGGAAGAGGGGAGGCATAGGTCTCTCCACTCTCCATTCCCACTGTGTCCTGTTCCTGACGTCAATGCCTGCCCAGCCTTAACTGTTCTATTGCTGCCAGCCTAACACTGGAAATCATTTCCCAATGAGAATTTCTTTTATTTCACAGAATCCTGTTTCTGAATTAAAGAAAAATCAACTCATTAAATGATCAAATAGTTGCTATGAATATTTATGATCCACAGCATGGCATTTTGATGTACATTTTCATTGTAGAAAAGTTAAGTCAAGTTGCTTATCATAACTACCAACTCACTTTTCTGTCATTTTTATGTTACATTTAACATTTTCAAATCTATTCCTTAACAAGTTTGAAGTATATGTTTATTTATAGTTACAATACTGTTCAATTAATTGCTAAAATGTATCATTACTATTTAATTTAAACATTAGAACAGTTTGCTCACCTCTGCTGCCCCATTCTCTTCTCTTGTCACCTACTTCCCCCCCCCCTCTGGTGATGACCATTCTACTTTTTGCTCTACGTAATGGACTTTTTAGCTTCAAAATATGAACGGGACTACCCAGTATTTATTTTTCTCTCCTTAATTTCCCTAACACAGTGTCTTCTAGGATTTCTTATATTAGGGCAATGATAGTTCCTTCTACTTAAACGCAGCAAAATGTCTTCTGTGCAGATATCTTTTTAGTAAGAAGCATTCTAAGAGGAAAGAGGTACTATGAATTTAATTTGCATCTCTATAGTAATTATAGATGTTTAACATTTTTTCACATTTTCAGTACCTAAGCTAACAGTATAATTATTGAATATATTTTGGGGTAGTTCCTCTTGACGATATTGTTTATATTAAATATTGCCTTCATGAGCACCAGTGGAAGGGGAAGCCCTTGGTCCTGCCAAGACTGAACCCCCAGTGAACCTGATTGTTGGGGAGAGGGCAGTAGTGGGGGGGAGGATGGGGAGAGGAACACCCATATAGAAGGGGACAGGGAAGGGTTAGGGGGATGCTGGCCCGGAAACCAGGAAAGGGAAAAACAATTGAAATGTAAATAAGAAATACTCAAGTTAATAAAGCTTAAAAAATTATTGCCTTCATTTTGTTAAGCTTTTGCATTCTTCTAATTAATTTTTGAGCAGTGATTTTTTTTGTTATATCTTCTATTTTGTGCACTGCCATGCTTGTTCTAATATGGCTGGCATATTATAAATATTTGGTGTTTTCTTAACATAATTCATTACCTTATGTAAATAAGATAGAAAATGTATTCTATTGTTCATCCTAGATAGTTCTTGAAATACAAATAATGACCACAAATAGACTTATTTGTCATGCTTTTCTTGGGATTAATCTCCCTGTGAAACTTCCATTTCAAAATAACCTGTAAGTATATTAATCAGGATAGGTGATGTTAGGCTGCCCCAATAAACTGCCCTTGGAAATTTAGTGTGCGCTAACACAGAGGCCCTAAGTTTTACTTCTAGTGCATGTACAATTCTCTGTTCTCACAACTGAAGCCCAGGCTGATGGGAGGTGCCATGATATTGTAGATATCATATAGATGGTGTCACTTTGGAAAGGAGAAGAGAATTACTCACCAGTTTTGTAGTTTGATCCTGAGAAAATACCATTCACTTTCATAACAGAGTGGCATGTACCACCCACAGTGGCACATGGTTACAAAAAGACTAGGAAGGGCAGGCTCCAATGGGACTAAGAAATAGAGTTGAATTAGATACTGTAAATCAAAGCATAAAACTTTAACCATTTGGGCTCTCAGAACATCAGTGCTCTATGCAGTCATTATACCTCCTGACTAGATCAAATAGCACATCAGTGAGTGAGTCTTGTGTTCTAATCTGAGTCATTGCTCAGTTTGTACCTGAGGGCTTAAAATAAATGATGATTAATATTATGAAATTATTCATGATATGTAACTTGGTTTTGGAAACATTTGGGGGAAAATAAACAGCAGATCAAACAGAGATCCCATTTATCTACCTATCTATATATTTATTTTTAAATCTTTTTTCAATTTTTATTATTTTATTTCTTTACATTCCAGTAATTGCCCCCTCAGTTCTCCCCTTATACAGTTCCTATCATTCCTCTTCCCCCTTGCCTCTGAAAGAGTTCTCTCTTCCATCATACCTCCCTCCTCCTAGGGCTTCAAGTCTCTTGAGAATTAAGCTCATCTTAAGGCCTCACCAGGCAGACCTCTGCTATAGCTGTGCTAGGGGCCTCGGACTGATCCATGTATGTTCCTGCTTTTAAATGTGGAATGGTATATATCAATCATGAGGTCTTTTAATGTATTCTGATAGCCACTGGTTTTTATTACAGTAAGAGTTGTTTAAAAAAAGATGGAGCCTGGAAACCACACAATGGTAACAGAATTCATTATTTTGGGGCTAACTGAGGACCCCACCCTTTGTTGGATCTTCTTTGTGTTGTTCCTGGGTGTCTACCTCACCACCGTATTGGGCAATGCCAGCATAATTATGTTGATCAGAAGAAGCCCTCAGCTTCACACCCCAATGTACCTCTTCCTCAGCCACTTGGCCTTTGTGGACATTGGGTACTCCAGCTCAGTCACACCTGTCATGATTGTGAATTTCCTGAGAGAGAGAACTGCCATCCCTGTGGCTGGCTGCATAGTCCAGCTTGGCTCTGATGTGGTCTTTGGGACTGCTGAGTGCTTCCTGCTGGCCGCCATGGCCTATGATCGCTATGTGGCCATCTGCTCACCCCTGCACTACTCCACTCTCATGTCTCCCAGGGTCTGCTTCATCTTACTGGTTATTTCCTATGTGGGCGGATGTGTCAATTCTTCCTCATTCACTAGCTGTTTGTTGAGCCTGACTTTCTGTGGACCAAATAAAATCAACCATTTCTTCTGTGACCTCCCACCACTGGTGGAGCTTTCCTGTACCCATGTTTACATTGCTGAAATGTCTCCTGCCATCTCAGCAGGCTCCATCATCGTCATCACCCTGTTCATAATCATTATTTCATATGTCTACATCCTTCGCTCCATCCTCAGGATGCGCTCTACTGAGGGGAGGCACAAGGCCTTCTCCACCTGCACCTCCCACCTCACTGCAGTCACCCTGTTTTATGGGACAGTTACATTTGTTTATGTCATACCAAAGTCAAGTCACTCACCCGACCAAATTAAAGTGGTGTCTGTGTTCTACACAGTGGTGATCCCCATGCTGAATCCATTGATCTACAGTCTGAGGAATAAGGAGGTGAAAGAGGCCATGAGGAAATTGATGGCGAGAACACATTCCTCATTTTGAACAATATTCAATGTATTTATATAAATATTTAAATAGCATGTTTTTGGGAAACATGCACAGTTATATGTTGTTTGACTTATTTTCTATGAAAAAATCTCTTGAATGTACAGTAGTATTATGTTGATTAATAATAACTTATTTAATACTTCTTAAGAGTTTAATAAATTTGATTACTTGCACTACAATCTGGACTCAAATTAAATGTGGATATTTCATAATTGTGATACCTGGATGATGTAGAATTATTTTTTTTAAATTCTGTATATTTTAGGTAGCCCATAAGTACAGATTACTTTTTCATATGTTTAGTATTGTTTTCTTAAAAATATTGTTAATTATTATTTTGGAATACGTCATGTGTTCTCTTTCAGACCAATTGATGACATTGTTGTGTCTCTCATCTTTATCTTCTGAACTCTTGGCAACTTTTGCACAGGATCACTGTGCACCTGGAAGTTATGGAGCTCTGCCCTATACACATGTCAGTGAGATTAATCAAACATTAATCAAACTGATATTTGAAACTTTTACATTTTCACAAATGCTTTTCTTTATTTTTAAAGTTATCACAGTTTCTCAAAGGTGGCACACCTTTCAGAAAATGCACTTTAATTCTATCAGTTTTAATGTTTCTCTATTTTGAAATTCATTGTTTTTGTGAAGTCCAACTCTGTTCCTTGGTGATGCTTGGTTTGTAACGTGAATGCTTCCTACTCGCTGCCATGGCCTACAATTATTTAAGTGTCATTTCCTCAGCAGCGTGTGGGCACACTCAAACTATGAAAGGAAAGGAAATACTGAGAGATAGAGAGAGAGAGAGAGAGAGAGAGAGAGAGAGAGAGAGAGAGAGAGAGAGAGAGAGAGAGAGACACAGAGAGAGAGACAGAGAGAGACAGAGAGAGACAGAGAGAGACAGAGAGAATGAGACAGTTAGAGAGAGACAGAGACAGAGAGTGAGAGAGAACAAAGCCACATCTAAGGTCTTTAAATATTATTTTATTTTTATTTTATAATTTGCATTAATAAGGTAACAGGTTTTCATATACATTTCACATTGGTTGTTTCTTTGTCCTGTACTTTACCAGAATATCCCACAGAATTTTTATCCCAAGGTTTGGGTGGTTATGTGAATGCTTGAAAAGTTACTAGTAGTCTGTTATGTGGACTAAATGAGATAGCTTTTTTCCTCCATGACTTCTTTCCTTCATTTAATGTTTCCTTTCTCTGTGTATGCATCACTGAAATTTTCTACTCTGTCTCTTCTGGTACCATCATTATGAACATCACTTGTCATTTCTCCTTCATTAGTCTACATCTTCACCCTCATACTGCAGACATGATCCACTGGAGAGAAACACAAGGCTTTCTCTAGATGGACCTCTCTCCTCACTGCAATCATTTTCTATTATGAATTGATTGCTTTCATTTTTTGTTGTTTAACCCAGCTACTCCATGGATGAAAACAAGACGGTTGAGTGCTACACAGTGATAATCCTCATGTTGAATCACCTCTTCTACAGCCCGAGGAACAAAGATGTAAAGAAGGTTTTAAGAAGGCAACTATTAGAATATATCCATAGGATATGTTTCTTTGAATTACAGATAATCTTTCCCCCATTAACTTATTTATTTATTCACTTTACATCCTGATTACAGCCCCCTTCCTCCAAGTCCCATCCTCACAAGCCCCTTTTTCTTCCCTTCCTTTCTCCTTTGAGAAAGAGGAGTTTCTCTCCCTCTCCGGGGTACCAACCTACCCTGGCATCTCAAGTGACTGCAGGACTAGGTGTATCCTCATCCACTGAGGCTAGACAAGGCAGCCCAGTTAGGGGAACAGGATCTACAGGCAGGCAACCAAGTCACCGTAAACACCTGCCCCACTTCCCACTACAATTGTTGGGGGGCCCACATGAAGACTTTACTTCTGCTACATATGTGTGGGGGACCTGCATATGTGTAGGTCCAGTGTATGTATACCCTTTGGCTGGTGGTTTAGTTTCTCAGAACCCCTAAGGGTACAGGTGAGTTGACTCTATTGGTCTTCTTGTGGAGTCCCTATCCTCTCTGGGTTCCTCAACTCTTCCACAAGACTTCTTGAACTCTGTCTAATGCTTGGCTGTGGGTCTCTGCATCTGTTTCTCTCAGTTTCTAGGTGGTGTATCTTAGAGGACAGTTATGCTAGGCTCCTGTTTGTAGGAATAACAGAGTCTTTTTTTTTATATTTTTTTATTATTATTAACTTGAGTATTTCTTATATACATTTCGAGTGTTATTCCCTTTCCCGGTTTCCGGGCAAACCCTCCCCCCTCCCCTTCCTTATGGGTGTTCCCCTCCCAACCCTCCCCACATTGCTGCCCTCTCCCCAACAGTCTAGTTCACTGGGGGTTCAGTCTTAGCAGGACCAAGGGCTTCCCCTTCCACTGGTGATCTTACTAGGATATTCATTGCTACCTATGAGGTCAGAGTCCAGGGTCAGTCCATGTATAGTCTTTGGGTAGTGGCTTAGTCCCTGGAAGCTCTGTTTGGTTGGCATTGCTGTACATATGGGGTCTCGAGCTCCTTCAAGCTCTTCCAGTTCTTTCTCTGATTCCTTCAACGGGGGTCCTGTTCTCAGTTCAGTGGTTTCCTGCTGGCATACGCCTCTGTATTTGCTGTATTCTGGCTGTGTCTCTCAGGAGCGATATGCATTCACATTTTGATCATCCGTCTTGAGTTTCATTTGTTCTAGGCATCTAGGGTAATTCAAGCATTTGGGCTAATAGCCACTTATCAATGAGTACATACCATGTATGTCTTTCTGTGATTGGGTTAGCTCACTCAGGATGATATTTTCCAGTTCCAACCATTTGCCTCTGAATTTCATAAAGTCATTGTTTTTGATAGCTGAGGTAATATTCCATTGTGTAGATGTACCACATTTTCTGTATCCATTCCTCTATTGAAGGGCATCTGGGTTCTTTCCAGCTTCTGGCTATTATAAATAAGGCTGCAATGAACATAGTGGAGCACGTGTCTTTTTTATATATTGGGGCATCTTTTGGGTATATGCCCAGGAGAGGTATAGCTGGATCCTCAGGCAGTTCAATGTCCAATTTTCTGAGGAACCTCCAGACTGATTTCCAGAATGGTTGTAGCAGTTAACAGGGTCTTTTTAATAGTGTCAGGAATTAGTTCTTGCCTATGGGGTGGGTCTCAATTTGGCCAGTCATTGGTTTCCCACTCCCTCAGTCTCTCCTTCACCTTTGTCCTGTACTTCTTGTAGGTTGAAGTTTTTGTGGGTGGTTGGTGCCCTTTCCCTCCACTGGGAGTCCCGCTTAGCTACAGAAGGTGGCCATTACAGACCATGTAATGGCCATGTCCCCTTAAAAACTCTCATACAATAGCATCATCCTTAGGTCCTGCCAATTGGTGTGTATGCCACTTTTTAAATTAAGAGCATACTTTGTTGCATGCCCTTACTTATGTTGTACTTAGAATTTTTTTCATGACAAGCTTTCTATGTGTAACCCTTGCTGTCCTGGAACTCACTCTGTAGACCAGGCTGGCCTAAAACTCACATGGATCCATGTACCTTTGCCTCCTGAGTGCTGGGATTAAAGGTATGCACTACCCCTGTCCATCAGTAACTCACAGTTTTACGCACATGTAATCTAATTGGGAAGCAATCAGATCTGTTATATTATTCTATCTATCTATCTATCTATCTATCTATCTATCTATCTATCTATCTATCTCTCTCTCTCTATCATCTATCTATCCATCTATCTACCATCTGTCTGTTTATCTATTATCTATCTATCTATCTCTCTCTCTCTCTCTCTCTATCATCTATCTATCCATCTATCTACCATCTGTCTGTTTATCTATTATCTATCTATCTATCTATCTATCTCTCTATCTATCTATCTATCTATCTATCTATCTATCTATCTATCACCAATCTACCTATCATCTATCTGAGAGAGATAGTAGTAATTACTGCTATTAAACTTCTGCAAATGCCATCTACTCTTCAACCTAACTAGTTCATTTAGAAAACAACAATAATCTGTCAGATCTCATCCCAGGGAGGCTAACTTTTATTAGCTCATCCATTCTTTACAACAACCCAGTGAAGAGGACTTAGTTTTCATTAAAAATAAGTAACCCGAGGCCCCATATAAGTAAGTAGTTAACCCACAGAAATAAAACTTAGAAGATAAATGACTGTTATTTGAATCCAGAGGATTTGGATTCCGCACATACTGTGTTTTTCCACTTTAATTTCCACAGCAATTGTATTATACCAAAAAAAAAAAAATCATGAATTCTCAGTATTAGGAAGTTCCAATGGATTGTTTGACACCGATATGATCTCAGCTTTGTTTTAGGCTCTATGCACTTAGTTTATACTATAGAACACAGGAACAAATGGACAACTCTCTGTTTACTTGGAAATGAAAAGGATTGCCAGAAAGAACTTTGTAACAGAGCCTCCTAGTGATGAGATGTTCCCTAGCTGCTTAGCCCATCAGCCATCTCTTCGCAATGCGTGTACATTTTAAATAAGGTGATGAGGAAGGAGAGATGGGAAGAAAGACAGATGGGGCACAAAAGAGGGAATCCATTCAGTGCTTGGAGTTGCAAGGGGGAGCACGTGGAGCAGGGAATGGAAGACATAGGACAAAAAGAATTTCAAAACATTTTGTTAGAAAATGTCACCGATATCCAGCACATTCTATTCCAAATAAAAAAATCTAAAAAGCTAACTATTTTAATGTATTAAACATTTTCTATAATTTCAAAACTAGGACTCAATGTTTCACACTGGTATTTGTGATCCTGATATTTTTGGTGTATGCCTCAGTTGTAGCCTCTGTCAAACAAGGTGTGTCACCAATGGTTCAAACAAGATGATGTCTTCATTCAGCTAACCATTAGTTTGTTATTTTCTTTCATTCATATCAGACTTTCATTCAAGTTTACTGTGTTTAATGATCCAAGTGAAACTTAGCCATTCGGAGAAAAGGACACCACTGTGGCTATTTACAATAAGCTCCCAGCATTCCTGGGTGAAAACCAAACCCTAACTATATATTTACCAGTGGACTGAAAACACAGTGTACTGGGGAGCTATAGTGGTGATCTTAGATTTGAGATTCAGTAAGGCTCTTTAGAAGTGGCTTAACAAAGTATGTATTGTTATATGCAACATAACGTAGATGCTCCACCAGTGAAGGGAAAAGGGTTATTGCAAGTAGGGGTTGTATGAGAGAGTCTTGAGGCAGCAGAGTGTGGGGATGCTTAAATTTTCAAAAGAGAGAAAATACCATGAGGGAGGGAGAAGGAGAACAAAGGTCCCATCTAAGATCTTAAAAAGACTTTAATTTTATTTTAAGAATCTTATTAATAAGGTAACAGGTTTCATACTATCCCATGTTGATTGTTTCTTTGTCCTCTTGTGTCTTGCCTCCCCCTTCCTTTTTTATCATTTGGGCCCCAGTACTTTCCTTTCCAGTTTGTTCTTCTCCATTCCACTTCCTTAGAGCTTCATTTTCCCCAAGTCTCATGGGCCCTTTTCTAGTTAGAGGCTTGAATCTTTTGACGTTTTGGTTCTTTTTTTTTTTTTTTTTTTTTCGGAGCTGGGGATCGAACCCAGGGCCTTGCGCTTCCTAGGCAAGCGCTCTACCACTGAGCTAAACCCCCAACCCCATCTTTTGACGTTTTGATGAAGAAAATAATTCATTTAGATATATGGCTATGGTGGTTATATAGCATGTCTTGAAAGATGGAGAGAGAGAAAATTCACTAGTGATTGTATTCATTAAGCTTCTTTCAGAACAATAGGTTATGTTTATATGCACAAAAACATTGTTATATATGTCTACACACTTATATACATATTTACTATATGTTCATATATTTATTACAATATTTAAATATTTATTAAAATTTTCATGTGATTTCATTTTAGTTATACATATGAAGGTTTATATATATATGTATACTTCCCTAATTAATTATGCATTTATATATGTGTGTATAAAAGAATAGAGAGATTAAGGAACTATCTCATGCAAGTACAAAGTCTGTAAAGTAGGTGAACAACTTGAAAATACTGACAAGAGTTGATATTGTAGTCTAGAGGTCTAGAGTTCCAAAACCTTTCCCTTTTCAGAGAGCCTTAGGCTTTTCTCTTAAGGTCTTTAAGTGATTAGACAAGGGAAATCTATATTAGGGATTTGCTTTTGAAAACTGTCAGTCTAAATGTCAAAGAATGTCTTAAAATTAGTATCAAATGTAGATTTGGACTAGTGTCTGACCAAGTACCTGTGTACCACAGGCTATCAAGTTGATGGCTAAAGTTCATCACCTCATAGGAACCTATTAATTATAAGCTGACTGTGAAAGAGGTTGGCCACTGACAATGAATACAGAGAGAAGTAAAAAAATATGTGTCCTCCAAACATGCAAAATTTTATAACCAAATGAAGGAATGCAGAGAAGGAAGATAAATTGTTCTCATGCTTCTGGTTCCATAAAAGGATTGAGTCACAGAGTCCCATACTAGACAAAGAAAGGAAGAAGAATGATAAATGAAGTGGTGGCTATCGTGAATTCAGGTAAATTAAGAAGGAGCTGGGGACATGGCTTGGTGATACAAATCTCAGTTACCAAGTACCAGATGCGAGGCTTCATTCCCAGCACCACAAAGGAAAATGAAAGGTTTTCAGGAGAGCAAGTTAATCAGGAAGCTCTGATCATTCCTTTTCATGAGAAGCCTGCTTCTTTTTCCAATTCAGAAACCAGGGACCAAGATTAGAGTGTTATGAATCTTACAATACCCATTCTCAGTAGTCAATAGTACTCCAGATTAAAAACGAACAAACAAACCCAGAAACAAACCCCAGGGTTTAGGCAAAACACTCTTTAAATAGAGCTGAAAACAACTCCAGGAACTTTATTTGTCATTTTCTCTCAAAAATGTATCCTCAGAAATCACTACTCTTACTATGCATGTTGCAGGAAAAGTGACTGTTGAAAACACAGATACCCTTAATCATTTGCACGTTCTATAATTGTAATTTATAATAGATGATTATTTTTGAAAACAAATGATTGAAAATTGAAATAATTTTCAGGAAATTACTTTTTATAAAAATAATTATTTTATTATTATTATTTTATTTAAATATATTAAATGTAACTTACTATGAAAATATGATTTATTACTTAATATCTGAACATCTACCCTCTGCAGTTGATAAAAAGCTTCCAAGTTGCTAATTATATGAGAACAGGCATTTAGCTTCTTTTTGTTATTGTGTTCATCTGTAGGATGTTATTTCTATACCAAATCCTACAGTATGACAGACATCACTAAGAGAATATTTTTTTACCAAGCTGTCTCTTCAGAGCACCCTTAATCTCATTATTCCTGAGACTGTAGATGAGGGGGTTCAACATGGGGATCACCACCATGTAGAACACAGACACTACCTTGTTCTGGTCTGTGGAGTAACTAGACTTAGGCATTGCATAAATGAAGGTAATGGTTCCATAGAACAGAGTGACTGCAGTGAGGTGGGAAGTGCAGGTGGAGAAGGCTTTCTGGCGGCCCTCAGTAGAGCGCATCTTCAGGATGGTGATGAGGATGTAGGTGTAGGAGACAGCTATGACAAACACTGTGACTATAATGACAAAGGCAGAACAAAATGAGGCAGGAACTATGGGGACATTGCCACCTGAACAGGAGAGCTCTATCAAAGGAGCCAAATCACAGAAAAAGTGATTGACTCTATTTGGTCCACAGAAGAGAAGAGGAAAGAAGGAAAGAAGAAAGGAGGAAGCATTAAGAAAGCCACCAATATAAGATCCTACAAGCAACTGGATACAGACTTGTGTGGACATTTTGGTTGAATAGAGCAGTGGGTTGCAGATTGCTATAAAGCGATCATAAGCCATGGTGGCCAGAAGAAAGCACTCAAGTGTCCCAAAAAAAGCACCCGATCCAAGCTGGATGGTACATCCAAGGTAGGAGATTGTGCTTCTCTCCACAAGGAAATTGACAAGCATATTAGGCGTGACAGAAGATGAGTAACCTATGTCAACAGAAGCCAAGTGACTGAGAAAGAAGTACATGGGGTGATGGAGCTGGGAGGAGACTCTGATGAGAAGGATGGTGCTGAGGTTCCCAGACACAGTCACCAGGTAGATGCACAGAATGATTGTGAAGAGGATGACTTTAAGGACTGGGTCATCTGTTAATCCCAATAAAATGAACTCTGTCACTGCAGTGTGGTTCCCATCCTCCAGGAAAGCCATGGGACAGTGTAGCTGCTGATAGAGAGAGACAGTACAGGAAGAGATTTATAAATATGTAGCCCCATTCTCTTTAACTTGTTTTTTTATATATAATTTTATATAATTTATATAATGCTATTACCTGTTTTATATACACATATTATGTATAATACTTATATACAACATTTAATTATATACAATGTACATATAATACTGTATGTAATTTTTGTTATTAAATGTGCTCAAAGGGCCTTAAAGACTAGGGTTTTAAAAGGAATCATAAGTAGAACAAAGTGATTACAGCATCTAAATATAGGTAAAGATTAGAGGAAACAGTAACATTTCTTGAATCCTTACTAAATTATCAGACCAGAAGCCAAGTTTCATATACAGAGACGTTTTAATTTCCAGGAGATAATATTAAATGCTTTTATTTCTTCTACTTTATAGGCAAGGAAACTGAGTTTGAAAATGTTAAATTACTTACATCAGTTTCCACAGGAAGTGGATCGGAATATCAGATTCAGGCAGTCTGAACTCATTTCATTCATTTTGGAATTGTATTGTAAATGAAATCATCATTTCAATCGAGTAAACACTAGTCACAAAGATGCCGAGTAAATGGGAACAGCCGGTTAACTCTTCAGCCTTCTGACGCACCAGCAAGGTGCCTCCTTTGTCTAGCTTACGATGTCTATTTAAACTGAGAAGTCAGATATCTTTCATAGAATAGGGGTCACCTAGGGAGGAACTTAAAGTTATAAATAAAGCCAATGCAGCCATAACTTTCTGAAGTCATTTGAAATATCATACGACTAATATTTCAAGTGTAATTATTAAGCTTTACTCAGTAGCATCAAATCCTTTTCTACTGCAAAGAATTTTTCCTTGAAGTATGCTGGAATTAAATTTGATTTTTAACATGGTATGCAGATGATAAGACTTCCAGCCCATAAAGTTAGGAAGCATCGCTGGAGAAATGGTTCAGTGGTTAAGAATATTGCTGCTTTTGCAGGAGACCTAGGTTTACTTCCTAGCACCTACACTGGACAGCTTACCACTGCCTGTACCTCTAGTTACCTACTTCGGCCTTCTTGGACACCAGGCACTCATACTGTCAAACATACACGCATACCCGCATATACACACAAAATAAAGCATGCTTAGGTTCACTCATCTAGAAGGCAGGTTGAATCTTGAATCTCATTCCTGCCACAGCCTCCTCCCTCTGCCCCACCCTGCCGTAATTTGTCTTTTCCTTTTTTTCTGCCCAAAGTGTCTTTTGTCTGGGATGCTGTAGCATCTATACAGTCAATAAATGAAGCAAATTGTTCTAAAAGAAACTTATCCTTACCGGATCCTAAGACTACTCTTCTGGCCTCTGTAAATTTCAAGTGTTTAAAATTATTCACTACTTTAGCCTCATGGCAGAGTGCTGCTAAAGTAACATAGTTAGAGACCATGTGGTTTTTGGACTTAGAGGTAGTAAACTGGTCATGTTGGTTTGGCCATGGGAACGCTACAATGGAAACTTAATTTACAACAGCTGAAGTTATTTTGTTACCTAACTTCTTGTTATGTCTGTACTATTGCTAAAGGATGGCTTTATGATGGAGATACCATTTGAAGGAATAGTCCTCTTCAAGGGTAAATGCAAATAATATTTATGTATAAAAGCTCAAATCTTACCTGTTGAAAAAAAGAATCCATTTATCTTATGGTTATTATTACATGGATGCTATGCCATCTTTTATAAAGTTTGACTTAGGCCGAGTCTCTGAAGATGTCAGAAATTCAAAAGTGAATTCAAATCCAACAGGGAACAGGGTCACAGCCTCAAGTGAATACTGAATAGTTCAATTCATATCAGCACACCTAAGTTTCAAGGGTTCTGTCCATCCTGAAATGTCTATGTTAAAGTAAGCAATGGTGTATTTTTATTTAATGATTACAGTGAATAAAATACATGCTGTCCTATACCTGAATATTGGTTCTAAGTTTACTTTGTTATTTCAATTTAGTCCACCAGGCTCTGACAATTGTTTGGTTCCAAACCCAGGGTCACACAGATAGCCCTATGGAAAAACAAAGCAAAACCTGTAAATATGAGGATGAGATCTGTATGGAAGAATGATGGCTGGCCAAGGTGTGAAAAAATGGATTATGGGGAGGGAATTTATTATATACATTATGCATGTTAGAAATAGTCAAATAATAAAATTTATTAATTAAAAACAGAAAATTGAAAATATTAAAATGTAACACATCTTCATTTTATAGATAAATGTTTTATGATAAATAAAGGGCATTCCATTTTTTCCTTTTGGTTTTTTGAGAGAGGGTTTCTCTGTGCAATAGTCCTGACTGACTATACTAAAATTCACAGCGGTCTGCTAGCCTCTGCCTCTGAGTGCAGGAATAAAAGACATCCACCAAGGCCACCCAGATCTCTCTCTCTCTCCTTTTCAGAAATATAGGGATGGAAATAACATTTAAAATACACACATAATATTTTCTATAGCCAAAGGTGGAAAATTCTTTTGAATTACATTAAACACTGAAGATAAGCTAATGAATAAAGTACTTTTTATGAATTTTAGATTTCAGAGGAAAAAGGAATAGAGAATAAACGAACTTTATAAACACAGAACATGCCAGGATGAAGAGATGGCCAGCAGTTTAGCCATTTGCTCCTCTTGCAGCAGAATGGAATTCAGTTGCAGCACCCACTTCAGGCAACTCATAGCTGCCTTTAACTCCAGGTACTGTGCTTACTCTTTTGGCCTCTGTAGGAACCCCTCCACACACATGTTATCTTAGTTAGGGTTTCTATTGCTGTGATGAAACACAGGACCAAAAAGCAAGTTGGGGAGGAAGGGTTTATTGGACTTACATTTCCACATTGTAGTCCATCACTGATTGAAGTCAGGATAAGAACTCAAACAGGGCATGAACCTGGAAGCAGGAGCTGATTAGAGACCATGAATGGGTGCTGCTTACTGCCTCCCTCTGCATGGCTTGCTCAGCCTGCTTTCTTATAGAACCTAGGGCCACTAGGTCAAGGGTGGCACCACCCACAAGGGGCTGGGCCCTCCCATCAATCACTAATTAAGAAAATACAGGTTTGCCTATAGCCAGATCTTAAGGAGGCATTTTTATAATTGAGTTTCCCTCCTCTCAATGACTATAGTTTGTGTCAAGTTGTCATAATTCTAGCCAGCACACATGGGACTACACCCAGACACATAAATAAAATTAAAATAAACATTAAAAACAAACAAACAAACAAACAAACAAACCCAGATCATATTGTGGCAGGAACAAGCAAACCAATGGATTCACATGGCAGCTAGAGGGTAACTGTAGTACGTGGTTAGGCAGTCCAGTAAGAAAATCCAAACACGGCACAGGTGATATCTGACTGAGAAGGCAGAGGACCCATTGATGCAAACAGGGGAGAAAAGGCTGCCAGACATAAAAAGCCAATGCAAAGATCCCAGGAACGTCAATTAATTAAAAGTGAGGCTGTGGTAAGCCATGCAGACTCAGGCTAGGGAAAAATGACTGCATTTCACTTTTTAAAAGAAATGGGAAAGTGATAGAACTATATTTCAGCAGTGCAAGATGGTATAATTTATATACGTGTATTATTATGTGTTAATATAAACTGCCTTAGCTTATACTTGCCTTCAAATGTCCCGGATATAGCAACCATGATTGACAGTTATTTACTTTCAGGGCTTGAACTATGTTACTCCACATTTTCCTGGCTTCCAGGGTTGCTGATGAAGGCTCTTGTGCTATTCTGCTGTGTTTGCCTTTGTACTTGAGTTCATGTCTGCTCCTTAGAGCTTTTAATATATATTTTTTCTGTGTATTTTTAACATCATGTTGAGGAGTATGTTGTGGGGAATCTCTGGTCTATTTATGACTATTTGGAGTTCTAAATCCCCCCTGTGCTTAGATGTCAATTTCTCTGTCTAGATTCTGGGAGTATTTTCTGTTATTATTTTATCGAATTGATCCTCTCTCTCTCTCTCTCTCTCTCTCTCTCTCTCTCTCTCTCTCTCTCTCTGTGTCAGCACCTTATAATTCATGGATAATAGGTTCATTGTTTTGACTGTATGCTATAATTCTTGTGATCATGTTAATTTTTCCTTATTGCTGTCTGAAAATAGTATTTTGCCGTCCTGCATTTCTGATACCCTTTCCTCTGCTACACTGAGTTGATTTGTGATGCTTTCTAACAAGTCTTACCTTTGTTTCACTGGCCTTTTCGTTTCCAGTGTTTCTGCTTTTCTTTTTTAATTTCTTAATATTATTTAATAATTTAATTAATATAATTAATATAATTTATAATTATAATATTATATTTATAATTATAATATTATTAATATAATTTAATAATATTAATAATAATATTATTCTTAATAATATTTTTATTGATTCTTTGGTGATTTCACATTATACACCCTGATCATATTCTCTTCTTAGTCCTTCCCTGTCCTCCCCTCACCCTTGTACCCCCAGGAAATAAACAAACAAAGAAAAAATGTCCAACTTGTGTTACCTATTCACTGGGGCCCTGGACAAACTCTCAGTGATTTGCTCCCTAGATGGAGATGAGTCAGTTTCCTCCTGCATCCCTGTTGGAAGTAATTTACTATGGAGGGTGACACCCCAGCATCATATCATAGTTTTAAAGATCTCTTTCATACAGTTTCAAATATAGGCTGTTACTATCTTTTGGGGGGAGGTTGGGTTAGAAGTAGGCATTGCCACTGAAGTCTTCCATGTCCCTTTTTCTCAATTGTGCACCTACCATCATTCATGTCACTTATTTGCTCTTTATGGGCCATGGGAGCATGGATGGTGGGTTTCCACGTGATTTCTGGTGTGAGCACAGACTACAAATAGGGCTCTCAGTTGCAGTAGGGCCAGGTCATGGATAGGCGCTCTAATTCAGCTGGGAACAGGGACATCAATGTGGATTGTAGCTGCAGCATAAACCACAGACAATCACCTGGCATTTGGTGGCCATGGACATCAGCACATACCCAGCCACAATAGACATTTCCCTCTGTGGCAACATGGACATCACCATGGCCTTAGGTGACAGTGCAGGCCACTCAGGTTACGGCCTTTGGCAGCAGCATGACCAGTAAACATTAACATGACTTTAGGCTACAGCAAAGACCACAGACAATCACCATAACACAGGAAATGGCAAACCACTGTAAAGCATGCTATGAAGTTAAAAGTTATTTATGACAAGTGGGGAAATGATAAATGAAGGAGAGAGATGAAGGGGGCTGGGAAAGTTGGGACATAGAGAAGAAGTAGGGTTAAGCAAAGAAAGGGGGAAATGGAAACTTCAATGAAGGAGAAAAGAGCAAGATATAAGTGAAAAGAAAAAGAAAAAAAATTCCCAATAAGGAGAAAAAATTCAGAACTCAGAGAAATGTAAGAATAGAAATAAAAGAAATAAAAAGATGCATTTAAAAGAAAATGAACAAAGTAACGTTAAAATATAACAAAAAGCTGTGGTGGGGTAAGAAAGGAAACAGTGGCAAAAAAAAGAACCTTTAGGAAAAAATATATTACTTGAGAATGTTAAAAACCTACTTTAAAATGACTGTATGAAGGGAAATGGCTCAAAAATATAAACTTTGAAAACAAAATGAAGTATAAATGCTGCTAGAAGTGTGGTATAAAGCAGAAAAGGGAGTAGCAAACATAAGAAGCTCACACTGCTCTGCCAGAGGACTTGTTTCATTCCTGATGCCCAGAGGGCAGACCACAGTAGCCTACAACTAACTGCAACTCCAGGAGATCCAAATAACCATTTCTGGATTCTGCAGGCACCTGAAAATGGGAGTGCCCACATAAATCAAATTAAATTAAAAAAAGAGGAAAATATTGTAAAAGGATACTGTTGTTGGGATTTGTGTTCTAATAAGCCTGTCTAAAAGACATGCAGTCCAGATATTTTATTTATAAGTCAAATGCCTAGATTGGGCAGATTGAGGGCTGTTCTAACACTCCCCAGCTATAAAGCCCCTGTGTCTCCTGGTCACGCAGTTCTAGTCCATGGAGGCTTCCTCCTCTCCACCTATCCTCCTCTCTCTCTTTACCTGCAACTTCCTATTGAACTTCAGTTCCACCTTACTTCCTCGACTGTCAAATCACAGGCTCTAGACTTTTAGCGACCAGTTTAATTGGGGAGAAGGTTCACATGGCATCACTTGAGTAGGTAAGCATCTGCTCATTGGGGAAAACCACATCTCGAGAAACCAGTTTTAGTGTTAGGATACAAGCAACATCAGACTGTCCCACTACAGGATGCAGTGTTTCTGCAGTTTCTTCGTTCTCAAATGCTGGGAAATGTTTGTGAAGTTCCTGGTGGCTGATTCTAGGCTCTTGTCTTTTCTACTGCTTATGAGCTGCAGAGGTTACCTTGAACAGGTGTCTGAGGTCCTACCAAGCTGCCTTCACTTTGGTAATTTCCTTTCTTTGGTACCAGAGACCTCTGCTGGCCACAAACAGATTTGTAGTATATGGACTGAACAGGTTCTCTCACACTCCCAGGTCATAACCCCCCGGGGTGGCTAATATACTAGCTAGGAGTGTCTCCCTCATGTTTTGGGGATTTATAATCCATCACAGCACTGGGATCGGAATATGTGGAGGACCCGTTTTCATGCTTTCAAGTCCTTCTATGTGTTAATTATCCTCATGCATCCCTGAAGCTGTGGGTATTCCAGGGCACTATTGAAACATCAGAGTTGCCAGGCTCCACGGCAATGAGCAGCAGATGTTGATCCACCTTCAAGCTGTAGGCTCAGCGGTCCTGAGCTCTAAGGTAATCCTCAATTGATATCTGCTGTGGGCTTTTGCGGGTTAGACTATCCTTATACATGTTTCTTCCCAATTGAAACCTTCTGCCATCTGTATTCTGCCACCTATATTTTTGGGCTTGTGAGTATCTAACCTTTCTTGTTCTCTTGCAGCTCCCTGACCTTTCCTCACTCTGGGGCTATGGAATTCAAAATTGAGACAGATCTGTGGTTATTCCTCATTCTTAGTCCCTTAGGGTAGCCTACTTTTCAATGATGTGTTCACTCTCAATATGGTACTTAGCCTAACCATCGAGTCACATAGGGTGATGAAATGGGATTTCTATTGTTTGTAAAGCTATCTAATGGAAAAATCACTGTCTTAACCAAACTCATGAATTTGAGGCTGGTGAGGGTGGTGGCCTTGTCTTGAGATCTGGGCTATCTGCTCTGTTCTTCAGGTCTTTTAAATAATAGCACAAACGTTCACTATTATTGAACTGTAGACGCCAATCACTTTCATTCAGTAAATAAAAATTTACACTGGCACTGTGCCAGAACTTATTCTGAATATGTTACATATATCAACTCATCTCTTTGTTACAATACCATGAAATGGATGTATTACTAATATTAACTTGCAAACAAATAACCTGTGGCCAAAAGGGAGAAAGTAACCAATACAGTAGGGGTCCAGAATGGCATCTTTTTATTCTATTTTATATTATTTTAATTAATTTTAACAATAACACAACCTCAATTTGCAACATAAATAAACAGATAAATAAATGCTAGAAGTATCACAGATGGCAAGAAAGGAACTTGGCAGGCCATTATTATAATGGATCTCAAGTTTCCACCTAATTGGTTTAGAAGTGCTTAAAAATGAGAATTAGAATTCTATTCTAATTCTAATTCTAAGAATGAGAATTAGAGTTGTAGTTTAGTATGTATAAAGCCATAAGTTGCAAAACAATATGTATGATTTTTTTTAAAGCTTAAGAAAGCAGGCAAAGAGGGTATAGTAGGTTTGAAATATGATACTATTAAGGGAAAACTTTACAGTTCATTTTGAAATAAAGAGTAGATCCTAAGAATATATTATGACTGTTGCCTTCTTTGGACTGTAGATGAACAACTTCAACATGGGCTTCAACTGTATGAGGGTGGACATTATTTAGTTCTGGCCAGAGGAGTAGATGGACTTGAATTGTAAACAAATGTGATGGACCCATAGACCAGAGAGACTGCAGTGAATGGAAGGTGCAGGTGGAGAAAGCCTTGGACCAGTCACATACTCAGGCTGTTGATGAGGATATAGATGAAGACACAGCCAACAATCAACTCAATGGACCTAGAAGAGATGAAGGGGATAACCACTATGAAAGATGTCTGAGCAGGGAAGATTCAGCAAAGGAAAAAGATCACAGAAAAAGTGATCTATTTCTTTCAGAGTGTAGATGACAGATCCCCAAATCAACTAATATAATTTCAAATGTTCACACATCCTCCAATGCAGGGAGATAAGGAGCTTAAATTAGATGATGAAGATTTTAGGACACATGTGGATTTAGAAGAGCAGGGCCAAGCAGATTGCCACATAGTTATCATAGGTCATGACAGCTAGAAGGTAGAGAAACATTGCTTTGAGTAAATTGTACAACTTTATAAAAGTAGTGAGGCTTCAAAATATGATAAAAGTTCCATGGAAAGTATTTATTTTATTTTATTTTTTTTATTAACTTGAGTATTTCTTATTTACATTTCAATGTTATTCCCTTTCCGGTTTCGGGCAAACATCCCCTAATCCCTCCCTCCCCTTCTTTATGGGTGTTTCCTCCCCACCCTCCCCCCATTGCCACCCTGCCCCCAACAATCACGTTCCCTGTGGGTCCAGTCTTAGCAGGATCAAGGGGTTCCCCTTCCACTGGTGATCTTACTAGGATATTCATTGCTACCTATGAGGTCAGAGTCCAGGCTCAGTCCATGTATAGTCTTTAGGTAGTGACTTAGTCCCTGGAAGCTCTGGTTGCTTGGCATTGTTGTTCATAAGGGGTCTCGAGCCCCTTCAAGCTCTTCCAGTTCTTTCTCTGATTCCTTCAACAGGGGTCCCATTCTCAGTTCAGTGCTTTGCTGCTGGCATTCGCCTCTGTATTTGCTGTATTCTGGCTGTGTCTCTCAGGAGAGATCTACATCCGGCTCCTGTCTGCCTGCACTTCTTTGCTTCATCCATCTTGTCTAATTGGGTGGCTGTGTATGTATGGGCCACATGTGGGGCAGGCTCTGAATGGGTGTTCCTTCTGTCTCTGTTTTAATCTTTGCTTCTCTATTCCCTGCCAAGGGTATTCTTGTTCCCCCTTTTAAAGAAGGAGTGAAGCATTCACATTTTGATCATCCGTCTTGAGTTTCATGTGTTCTAGGCATCTAGGGTAATTCAAGCATTTGGGCTAATAGCCACTTATCAATGAGTGCATACCATGTGTGTTTTTCTGTGATTGGGTTACCTCACTCAGGAAGATATTTTCCAGTTCCAGCCATTTGTCTATGAATTTCATAAAGGCATTGTTTTTGATAGCTGAGTAATATTCCATTGTGTAGATGTACCACATTTTCTGTATCCATTCCTCTGTTGAAGGGCATCTGGGTTCTTTCCACTTCTGGCTATTATAAATAAGGCTGCTATGAACATAGTGGAGCACGTGTCTTTTTTATATGTTGGGGCATCTTGTGGGTATATGCCCAAGAGAGGTATAGCTGGATCCTCAGGCAGTTCAATGTCCAATTTTCTGAGGAACCTCCAGACTGATTTCCAGAATGGCTTTACCAGTCTGCAATCCCACCAACAATGGAGGAGTGTTTCTCTTTCTCCACATCCTCGCCAGCATTTGTTGTCACCTGAGTTTTTGATCTTAGCCATTCTCACTGGTGTGAGGTGAAATCTCAGGGTTGTTTAGATTTGTATTTCCCTTATGACTAAAGATGTTGAACATTTCTTTAGGTGTCTCTCAGCCATTCGGCATTCCTTAGCTGTGAATTCTTTGTTTAGTTCTGAACCCCATTTTTTTAATAGGGTTATTTGTCTCCCTGCGGTCTAACTTCTTGAGTTCTTTGTATATTTTAGATATAAGGCCTCTATCTGTTGTAGGATTGGTAAAGATCTTTTCCCAAGCTGTTGGTTGCTGTTTGGTCCTAACCACAGTGTCCTTTGCCTTACAGAAGCTTTGCAGTTTTATGAGATCCCATTTGTCGATTCTTGATCTTAGAGCATAAGCCATTGGTGTTTTGTTCAGGAAATTTTTCCCAGTGCCCATGTGTTCGAGATGCTGCCCTAGTTTTTCTTCTATTAGTTTGAGTGTATCTGGTTTGATGTGGAGGTCCTTGATCCACTTGGACTTAAGCTTTGTACAGGGTGATAAGCATGGATCAATTTGCATTCTTCTACATGTTGACCTCCAGTTGAACCAGCACCATTTGCTGAAAATTCTATCTTTTATCCATTGAATGGTTTTGGCTCCTTTGTCCAAAATCAAGTGCCCATAGGTGTGTGGGTTCATTTCTGGGTCTTCAATTCTGTTCCATTGGTCTATCTGCCTGTGTCTGTACCAATACCATGCAGTTTTTTTTATCACTATTGCTCTGTAATAGTGCCTGAGTTCAGGGATAGTGATTCCCCCTGAAGTCCTTTTATTGTTGAGCATAGTTTTAGCTATCCTGGGATTTTTGTTATTCCAGATAAATTTGCAAGTTGTTCTGTCTAACTCTTTGAAGAATTAGATTGGTATTTTGATGGAGGTTGCATTGAATCTGTAGATCGCTTTTGGTAAAATGGCCAATTTTACTATATTAATCCTGCCAATCCATGAGCATGGGAGATCTTTCCATCTTCTGAGGTCTTCTTCAATTTCTTTCTTCAGAGTCTTGAAGTTCTTATCATACAGATCTTTTACTTGCTTGGTTAAAGTCACACCGAGGTATTTTATATTATTTGGGACTATTATGAAGGGTGTTGTTTCCCTAATTTCTTTCTCGGTTTGTTTCTCTTTTGTGTAGAGGAAGGCTACTGATTTATTTGAGTTAATTTTATACCCAGCCACTTTGCTGAAGGTGTTTATCAGGTTTCGTAGTTCTCTGGTGGAACTTTTGGGATCACTTAAATATACTATCATATCATCTGCAAATAGTGATATTTTGACTTCTTCTTTTCCAATCTGTATCCCCTCGATCTCCTTTTGTTGTCTGATTGCTCTGGCAAGAACTTCAAGAAGTATATTGAATAAGAAGGGAGAGAGTGGGCAGCCTTGTCTAGTCCCTGATTTTAGTGGGATTGCTTCAAGTTTCTCTCCATTTGCTTTAATGTTAGCTACTGGTTTGCTGTATATGGCTTTTACTATGGTAAGGTATGGGCCTTGAAATCCTATTCTTTCCAGGATTTTTATCATGAAGGACTGTTGAATTTTGTCAAATGCTTTCTCAGCGTCTAATGAAATGATCATGTGGTTTTGTTCTTTCAGTTTGTTTATATAATGGATCACGTTGATGGTTTTCCGTATATTATAACATCCCTGTATGCCTGGGATGAAGCTTACTTGATCATGGTGGATGATTGTTTTGATGTGCTCTTGGATTTGGTTTGCCAGAATTTTATTGAGTATTTTTGTGTCGATATTCATAAGGGAAATTGGTCTGAAGTTCTCTTTCTTTGTTGGGTCTTTGTGTGGTTTAGGTATAAGAGTAATTGTGGCTTTGTAGAAGGATTCCTTAGCACTCTGTGTGTTTCAATTTTGTGGAATAGTTTGGATAGTATTGGTATGAGGTCTTCTATGAAGGTCTGATAGAATTCTGCACTGAACTCATCTGGACCTGGGCTCTTTTTGGTTGGGAGACCTTTAATGACTGCTTCTATTTCGTTAGGAGTTATGGGGTTGTTTAATGGTTTATCTGTTCCTGATTTAACTTCAGTACCTGGTATATGTCTAGGAAATTGTCCATTTCCTGCAGATTTTCAAGTTTTGTTGAATATATGCTTTTGTATTGGGATCTGATAATTTTTTGAAATTCCTCTGATTATGTAGTTATGTCTCCCTTTCATTTCTGATTTTGTTAATTTGGACACACTCTGTGTCCACTTGTTAGACTGGCTAAGGGTTTATCTATCTTGTTGATTTTCTCAAAGAACCAACTTTTGGTTCTGTTGATTCTTTCTATGGTCCTTTTTGTTTCTACTTGGTTGATTTCTGTTCTGAGTTTGATTATTTCCTGCCTTCTATTCCTCCTGGGTGTATTTGCTTCTTTTTGTTCTAGAGTTCTTAGGTGTGCTGTCAAGCTGCTGACATATGCTCTCTCCTGTTTCTTTCTGCAGGCACTCAGAGCTATGAGTTTTCCTTTTAACATAGCTTTCATTGTGTCCCATAAGTTTGGGTATGTTGTACCTTCATTTTCATTACATTCTAAGAAGTCTTTAATTTCTTTCTTTATTTCTTCCTTGACCAGGTTATCATTGAGTAGAGCATTGTTCAACTTCCATTTATATGTGGACATTCTTCCCTTATTGTTATTGAAGACCAGCTTTAGCCCATGGTGGTAGGATAGGACTCATGGGATTATTTCTATCTGTCTGTATCTGTTGAAGCCTGTTTTATGACCAATTATATTGTCAATTTTGGAGAAAGTACCATGAGGTGGTGAGAAGAAAGTATATCCTTTGTTTTAGGATAGAGTGTTCTATAAATATCTGTTAAGTCCATTTGGTTCATGACTTCTCTTAACCTGTCTATGTCTTTGTTTAATTTCTGTTTCCATGACCTGTCCAGTGATGAGAATGGGGTGTTGAAATCTCCTACTATTATTGTGTGAGGTGCAATATGTGCTTTGAGGTTTAGTAAGGTTTCTTTTCTGTCTGTAGATGCCCTTGTATTTGGGGCATAAATATTTAGGATTGTGATTTCATCTTGGTAGATTTTTCCTTTGATGAATATTAAGTGTCCTTCCTTATCTTTTTTGATGACTTTTAGTTGAAAATCGATTTTATTCGATATTAGAATGGCTACTCCAGCTTGTTTCTTCAGACCATTTGCTTGGAAAGTTGTTTTCCAGTCTTTCACTCTGAGGTAGTGTCTGTCTTTGTCTCTGATATGTGTTTCCTGTAGGCAGCAGAATGCAGGGTCTTCCTTGCATATCCAGTTTGTTAATCTATTTCTTTTAATTGGGGCATTGAGACAATTGATGTTGAGAGATATTAAGGAATAGTGATTATTGCTTCCTGTTATAATCATATTTGGTTGTGAGATTATGTTTGTGTTCTTTTCTTCTCTCAAGATGATTAGTTTCTTGCTATTTCTAGGGTGTAGCTTGCCTCCTTATGTTGGGCTTTACCATTTATTATCCTTTGTAGCGGTGGATTTGTAGAAAAATATCGTGGAAATTTTGTTTTGTCATGGAATATCTTGGTTTCTCCATCTATGTTAATTGAGAGTTTTGCAGGATACAGTAACCTGGGCTGGCATTTGTGTTCTCTTAGGGTCTGTATGACATCTGTCCAGGACCTTCTGTCTTTCATATTCTCTGGTGAGAAGTCTGGTGTGATTCTGACCTTTATATGTTACTTGACCCTTACTGCTTTTAATATTCTTTCTTTGTTTTGCGCATTTGGTGTTTTGACTATTATGTGACAGGAGGAGTTTCTTTTCTGGTCCAATCTATTTGGAGTTCTGTAGGCTTCTTGTATGTTTATGGGCACCTCTTTCTTTAGGTTAGGGGAGTTTTCTTCTATGATTTTATTGAAGATATTTACTGGTCCTTTGAGCTCGGAGTCTCCACTCTCTTCTATACCTATTATCCTTAGGTTTGATCTTCTCATTGAGTCCTGGATTTCCTGTATGTTTTGGACCAGTAGCTTTTTCCGCTTTACGTTATCTTTGACCATTGTGTCGATGATTTCTATGGAATCTTCTGCTCCTGACATTCTCTCTTCTATCTCTTGTATTCTGTTGTTAATGCTTGTATCTATGGCTCCTTGTCTCTTTCTTTGGTTTTCTATATCCAGGGTTGTTTCCTTGTGTTCTTTCTTCATTGCTTCTATTTCCATTTTTAAATCCTTCAACTTTTTTATTATGTTTTCCTGGAGTTCTTTCAGGGATTTTTGTGATTCCTCTCTCTAGACTTCTACTTCTTTATTTATGTTTTCCTGTGTTTCTCTAAGGGAGTTCTTCATGTCTTTGTTGAAGTCCTCCAGTAACATGATAAAATGTGAATTTAAATCTAGATCTTGCTTTTCTGGCGTGTTTGAATATTCAGTGTTTGCTTTGGTTGGAGAATTGGGCTCCGATGATGCCATGTAGTCTTGGTTTCTGTTGCTTGGCTTCCTGCGCTTGCCCCACGCCATCAGGTTGTCTCTGGTGTTACCTTGTTCTGCTATTTCTGACAGTGGCTAGACTTTCCTATAGGCCTGTGTGTCAGGAGTGCTGTAGACCTGTTCTCCTGTTTTCTTTCAGCCAGATGGGACAGAGTGTTCTGCTTTCGGGCATGTAGTCTTTCCTGCTTACTGGCCTTCAGCTGTTCCTGTGGGTCTGTGTCTTGAGTTCACCAGTCAGGTCGCTTGGAGCACAAACGTTGGTCTTACCTGTGGTTCCATGGCTCACGTTTGCTCGTGCGGTGTTGCTTTTGAGCTCTCTGTGAGGGTGGCAACCAGGAGGGCCTGTGCAGCCTTTTCTCTGGGTCCCCATGCACCGGGGTCCTAGATGCCATTAGGTGTTTTCCTCTGGAATCAGAAATGTGGGCAGAGTGTAGTCTCTTCTGGCTTCCCAGGCATGTCTGCCCCTCTGAAAGTTTAGCTCACTCTCCTATGGGATTTGTGTGCAGAGAACTGTTGACTGAGTCCCTTCAGGTCAGGGCGGTTTCTGGAGTGCAGGGGACCTGCAGCTACAGTGCCCCTATCTTCCAGTTCCCAGAGACCCTACACAGTTTCCTCTTGGGCAAGGGATGTGGGCAAGGGTGGGCAGTATTGGTGGTCTCTCCCGCTCTGCAGCCTCAGGAGTGCCCACCTGTCCCGATGGTGAGCTCTCTCTCCTAAGGGGTTTGGGAGCCATGAACTGTGGGCCAGGATCAGCGAGGTTGGGGCTCCAGCTAAAAACTGGAAGTGTCCAGTCCCAGAGGAATTTTGTCTCTGTGTGTCCTGAGTCCACCAGGCAGGTCACTTGGAGCAGAAAAGTTGGTTTTACCTGTGGTCCTGGGGCTCAAGTTGCTCATGGGTGCTGCTTTTGAGCTCTCCGTGGGGGAGGCAACCAGGAGGGCCTGCACCGCCTTTTGCAGCAGTCCCTGTGCACCAGGGTCCCAGATGGCGTTAGGTCTTTTCCTCTGGAGTCAGAAATGTGGGCAGAGTGTAGTCTCTTCTGGCTTCCCAGGTGTGTTTGCCCCTCTGAAGGTTTAGCTCTCCCTCCCTTTGGGTGCAGAGAACTGTTGACTGGGTCCCTTCAGGTCCGGGTGGTGTGTGGAGCATACCAAGATGGTAATTTTTAAGGTATCTATCTATCTATCTATCTATCTATCTATTACTTTAAAAAGCCTAAAATCACAGGTTCTAGTAATTATTCCCAGAGGGGAGAAAAAGTACACTAATCTCAAAATGTAATGTTCATTTAATTTGAACCCTATCAGAAATGTGAAAAATTACATATTTTATTATGTGACTCTAGACATTGATTGATTACAGATATAAATAACACATGGAATGTATGTAAATAGAAAGTAAAACTAATGCAGATGGAGAGGCAGCTCAATAAGTACAGTGCTTGTCTTACAAACATCTGAATAGGCTTACCAGAGCCCATATAAATTTAGACAGGATAGTGCATGTTTGTAATTACAGAGGGAAATATAGACAGAAGGACTCAATGGTCAACCACGCTAGACTAGCTTGCAAGTTTTAGGCCACTGAGAAACAAGTGTGTCAAAAAAAATCAAGATGGATTATGTTCTAAGAAATGATAGTAACAATTGTTCTCTGGCTTCCAGGTATATGTGCACAAATTTGTATTTTACCTACATATATATGTGCTTTTGTATACATAAGGACAACACATACATATGAGGTAAATGGGCATTACACAATACATAATAAATGTATCATACATTTGTCACATATATTTTCTAAATAATTGCTTAGTTAATTTCAGGATTCATGCTGAATTTTATTCAAAATGAGGAATGTGTTCTTGCGATTAATTTCCTCATGGCCTCTTTCACTTCCTTGTTCCTCAGACTGTAGATCAAGGGATTCAGCATGGGGATCACCACTGTGTAAAACACAGATACCACTTTAATTTGATCAGGTGAGTGGCTTGACTTTGGTATGACATAAACAAATGTAACTGTCCCATAAAACAGGGTGACTGCAGTGAGGTGGGAGGTGCAGGTGGAGAAGGCCTTGTGCTTGCCCTCAGTAGAGTGCATCCTGAGGATGGAGCGAAGGATGTAGACATATGAAATAATGATTATGAACAGAGTGATGACGATGATGGAGCCTGCTGAGATGGCAGGAGACATTTCAGCAATGTAAACATGGGTACAGGAAAGCTCCACCAGTGGTGGGAGGTCACAGAAGAAATGGTTGATTTTATTTGGTCCACAGAAAGTCAGGCTCAACAAACAGCTGGTACATGATGAAGAATTGACACATCCGCCCACATAGGAAATAACCAGTAAGATGAAGCAGACCCTGGGAGACATGAGAGTGGAGTAGTGCAGGGGTGAGCAGATGGCCACATAGCGATCATAGGCCATGGCGGCCAGCAGGAAACCCTCAGCAGTCCCAAAGACCACATCAGAGCCAAGCTGGACTATGCAGCCAGTCACAGGGATGACAGTTCTCTCTCTCAGGAAACTCACAATCATGACAGGTGTGACTGAGCTGGAGTACCCAATGTCCACAAAGGCCAAGTGGCTGAGGAAGAGGTACATTGGGGTGTGAAGCTGAGGGCTTCTTCTGATCAATAGGATTATGCAGATATTGCCTAATACGGTGGTGAGGTAGACACCCAGGAACAACACAAAGAAGATACAACAAAGGGTGGGGTCCTCAGTTAGCCCCAAAATAATGAATTCTGTTACCATTGTGTGGTTTCCAGGCTTCATCTTTTTTGAATTCCTAATAAAAACCAGTGGCTATCAGAATACATTCAAAGACCTCATGATTGATATAAATCATTCTACATTTTACCCATGAAAGAGAAATCTGAATCTCTTTGTTTTTACTTTTAATTTTTAATTGGTTATTTTATTTATTTACATTTCAAATGTTATTCCCCTTCCCATTTTCCCTACTGCAAACCCCCTATCCATCCCTCTTCCCACACCCCCACCCCCACTTCTATGACAGAGCTTTTCTACCCCATCCTCCCATTCTGCCCCACTGCCCCAGCATTCCCCTTTGTTGGAGCATCGACTCTCAATAGGACCAAGTGCCTCCCTTCCCATTGATGTCAGACAATGCCATCCTCTGCTACATAAGCAGGTGGAACCATGGGTCCCTCCATGTGCACTTTTTGGTTGAGGGTTTAGTCCCTGGGTGACTCTCTCTTTGATCTTATGCTTATTTTTCCCCAAAATTTCCACAAACCAAGTTACATCATGAGTAATTTCATAATATTAATTATCATTTATTTTAAGCCTACAGATACAAACTGAGTAGTGACTTAGATCAGGACACAGGACTCACTCACAGATGTGGCATTTGATCAGGTCAGGAGGTGTTAATACATAGAACAGTGATGTTTTGAGGCCCCAAATGGTATGCTGATCTTTACAGTTTCTGATTGAACTCCACTTCTCATTCCCATTGGAACCTGCCCTTCCTAGTCTTCCTGTAATCATGTGCCACTGTGGGTTGTGCATGCCACTCTGTTGTGAAAGTGAATTGTGTTTTCTCAGGATCAAACTACAGTACTACTGGGCAACTGTCTTCTGCTTTCCAAAGTGACACCTTTTACGTGATATATCTACAATCTAGCAGGACTTCATATTAGCCCAGACTTCAATTGTGAGAACAGTGAATATATTGTACATGCACTTGAAGTGAGACAGAGCTGTGCTGCGATATCTGACACTAAATTTCCAATGCTAATTTATTGGGGGCAACTTAGTACCACCTGGTTAGTACAATTACAATTAGTATAAATGGAAATTTCAAATGAGGATTAAGCCTGAGAAAAGCATGACAGATAATCTATTTGAGGTCATTATTTGTACTTTAAGAACTGTGCAGAATGAGCAAAAGAGTGCAATCCATAATAATACACTATGATATCTTATGAAATAAGTTACCAATATAGCAGATGCTTATGTTAGCCACATGGGGCATCAGATTGTTTCATCTGAAAGGACTATCAAGAAATCAGTTACTTTAATAAAAACTGAATGAGTAGCTTATTCAGGAGAATAAACAGAACACTAAAATGAAGATAGACTATTATTAGGAAAATAGTGTTAACAAGAAATATCCTAGTATATTTTCTATGAATTCTTGAATTGCCAACTGAGGTAATAAAAATGTAAGATGCATTCATTATATGTAATCATAAGTAACTGCAAATTAAATCTCATGGGTGATATCAGTGCACAGTCTACTTTGGATTTTAAATTAGCCCAGTCATTTTGAAGAACGGTATAGAGATTCCCAATGCACTAATGGTAGAATTTCCATATGATGTAGTGACTATACTTCTGGGAATGTATTCACAGAAATTGTTATGTTGGAGCTATGTATGTTCTTCTGTCTCTCTTTTACCGATACACACTGTAGCCAACATATGAAAGTAATATATATGTCCATTCATACATGAATCCACTTCTAAGAGCCTGAGTTTCTACCACTTGGATTTAAACAGTGCTTATGAGTTAGCTAAAATCACAAATAATAACATGACACCTAATGTCTTATTGCAATACCTAGATCAGTACATCACTCAACCTCATCACAGAACTTCTTCTTGTGGCAGATGGTAATTACCACAGAGACCCACAACTGGACAACATGCAGAGAATAAAAGGCTGCAGAGTTCTTAGCCCTAAATGGGACATCTATTCTCTCAAGGGTTCTAAGTATTAGAGGGGATAGATTATGAACCAGAGGCAGTGAATAACTTCGAGGAAGCAGTGTTTTTCAGACACAACTAGTCAGATGCACATATGAACTTACAGTGATTGTGACAGCATGTACAAGACCTGTATGAGCTCAAGCCAGACAAAAACCCAGCATGGGGGAAGGCAGGTGGGCACAAAGTTCCATCAGTAGCTGAGCAGCTCTTGGCATTTGATTACTTCTGGGAGAGTGGAAGTCTGTTTTCTTCAGCGGAGTGACACTTAGAATATAGATCACACTCTAGCACTAACCGGTGAGAGTAGATTTAGGAAAAAGAAGAGAGAGGAGGCAGAGATAGAGAGCTAGAGAGAGCCAGACAAAGACAAAGACAGGCACACATAGAGGGGCAGAGACAGAGATAGAGAGACAGAGAGATAGACAAAGACAAAGACAGACACACACATGCACACACAGACACACAGACACACAGACACACACACAGACACACAGACACACAGACACACAGACACACAGACACACACACACACACACACACACACAGAGAGAGAGAGAGAGAGAGAGAGAGAGAGAGAGAGAGAGAGAGAGAGAGAGAGAGAGAGAATATGAGTTGGTTGAGTTGAGTATGGAGGAGGAGGTGGGGGATGGTTTCATTCTCTTCATTATTAGCAGAAAGTATTAGAACTGCAAATATCTAGTTGGTTTTGTAATTCGATTTGGATAATTGTAGTTAGCATGGGCTAGGCTGTGACCATCTGTGAAAAGTTAGAAGGGAATGAATGCGATGAAAAGTATTGTATGAAGCTCTCAAGAAATATATAAGACATAACTCAATAAAAGAAGTAGAGGTGATGTTCTTCTGGCCTAAGACTGACTAGTTCAGAAGAAGCCTGAGGCCTCCACTTGGGACATTTATGTATCAATATAAAAGAAAGATTGAATGTTACCTGCTTGACAAATATTGCAGCAAGAACAGGCTCCAGGAATCATCTTCCTATAGTAGGGCTTTCTTATGCGGGACTTGGGACTATTTGTGATGTTAGACAATAAATATCTTACCACTAGACATGCTCATCTATATTAGCACATAACTGAAATTCCAGTGGGAGAAAATCCAATGAGACAAGAAAATTGAGTGTGTCCGTTTTCATGTAAACTTCGCTGGCTGAGATAGTTCTTAAAATCTCAAGGGTTTCATTATCTTCATTATTAACAGAAAGTATTAGAACTGCAAATGTCTAGTTGGTTTTCTAATTTTATTTGGATAATTGTAATTAGCATGTGCTAGGTTGTGATCATCTGTGATATCAGAAGCAGGTTCTTGTGTAAGCAACGGTGCAGAGGGTACCTGGAAGAGAATGGGGGACAAGAGACGCGAACAAGGACGCCAAGACAAGAATCTGATCAAGGCGACAATTTTATTTTTCCCCAAGGCTGAATTTATACCATAACATGGGCAACAGAGGGAGAGGGGAAGTAAGAAACATTTATGCAGGCCAAGGACACAGTATTCATGTGGTCAGGGAATCAGCTGATGTTGACAGGATGTCAGAAAGTCACAGGTTTGTCATATTATTAGTCAGCAGGAGAACTTTATCATATTATTATTTTTCTTGACCACCAGATTTGTATTAGTCTTCTGCAGCTGGTTGGAGATTTTCCATGAACCTAGTCATACTTAATTCTAACATCAACAATGGAGGGCTTCAAGGGCATCCCTCCCAACATGCTTGGAACTACTGCCCTGAGCTTCATTGTGTCTTTAGTAGTCACAATTTAGGGTGCTACAGGAAGAGATGTAATATTTGTTTTTTGTGTAAATGAACTACATTTTTTCATTTTACTGGTTATTTTATTTATTTACAATTCCAATGTTATCCCCCTTCCCAGTTAAACCCCCTATCCCCTCCCTCATTCCCCTATTTCTATGAGGGTGCTCCCCATCCCCACATCACCTCCCACCTCAGCGCTCTAGCATTCTTCTATGTTGGGGCATCAAGTCTCCATAGAACCAAGGGACACCCCTCCCATTGATGCCAGACAAGGTAATCCTCAGCTACATACACAGCTGGAGCCATGGGTCCCTCCATGTGTACTCTTTGGTTGGTGGTTTAGTCCCTGGGAACTTGGGAAAATGGGTCTGGTTAGTTGATATTGTTCTTTCTGTGGATTTGCTAAGCCCTTCAGCTCCTTCAGTCCTTCCCTTAACTCCTCCATTGGGATCCCATAATTATCTGACGGTTGCCTGTGTCATCTGCATTAGTGACCTTTAATTCAGTATTGATGTTTTTACCCTGAACAGTGGACTCCTAAGTTAGACAGAAAGTGTAGTTATTAAAGATAATTAGTTTCAAAGCCAACATTACGTGTAAGCTAATGTTCCCTTTTAGGGTGAACCAAAAATCCCTTCTTTGTAAATTCCATGTGATATTCTATTTGTATTGTTCTTAAAATTTTAATTATGAATGTTATTGAGATAATTCCATGAGTGTATAAGTATCCTTCAGGCTTTGAACTAACTCATATAAATTTTTTAAATAGCTATTTATTCAACTATACTATTCCAAATGCTTCATTGTTTCACTGTTTCTTTTTAAATGCAGACATAGAAATAGAAATAGGGTCACAATGTTTGCATAGCATAAATTCTAAACAAATATCTCTTCAAACAAAGCCAGCATTATTTGCTCTAAAATTTATATTGCTATTGGATACAAATTCTTGTTTTTAATCACCTTTTAAACTTTTTATAGTTAATATTTAAAGTAATGTACTTTGTTCAGTATTTTCATAATATGCACCATTACACTTTGCTCAAATTTATCCCACACCTCTACTGTCCACCCCCAACATCCTTTGACCTCCCTCCTTCCTTGGTGGTTTCTACTGCACCAAATAATGCCTTCTGCTTTCCTGTCATATGTATTTTCTTACCTTCTGGCTATTACACATAAAGTTGTTAGAAACATAGTTGAGCAAGTGCCCTAGAGGAAGTTAAACAAATTTTCAAATGCTTATTGACTGTTTGCTATTTCTTTGAGATAAGTTTATTTAGCTCCCTAGATTCTTCATTGATTTAATAATTATTTTTGTATTGAAAATTTACAGTTCTTTATATTCTAGATAACAATTCACTCTCTAAAAAGGTCTATTACCTTGATCTTTTCATCTTAAGATATTTTCTTCTTCCTCCAGAACACATTGTTAGAGTCATCACAACACACACACACACACACACACACACACACACACACACACACACACACACGAGGGAGGAGGAGGGAGGGAATTTTAAATATATGTTTTATATATGATTAAGAATGGGATGTTTATCTGTAGGAATCTAGCTTTCCTTTTCTTGATGTTCATTTCGTGTAGATGTCACGATTTCTTAATGGCTGAATGAAGTACCATTGCACCAATTTTTCTTTGTCATGTTCAACTACTGATGTATATTTAGGCTAACTCTGTTTCCTCATTATTGAGATTAGTGTAGCATTGAACATGGATATGCAAGTGCCTTTTCAGTATATTGATATAAATGCTTTTGGTGTATACCCAAGGGTGGTATAGGAAGGTCATATCATAACTGTAGTTTTTAATCAAGTCTTTATTTATTTACATGGTGGCTGTACAAAATAAGATCCCCACTAGCAGATTATGTGTTCTTTTCCCACATCTTAATCAGTATTTGCTGTCTTTGCTTTCTTTAGCGATAGCTACCCTACCTAATTCTGCCGAGATTGAATTTCAAAAAGCAGTTTTGATTTGCATTTTTAAAAAATATTCATCACTTTAGACACTAACATCCCAGTTCCCCTCTCATAGCTCCTCCTTCACTACTCCTTCCTCTTTGCTTCTAAGAAGGTTGAGTTCCTTCCTGGAACTTTAGGTGCTAGGACTAGGGAATCCTCTCTCACTGAGGCCAGACCAGGTGGTCCAGTTAGGGAAATGGGATCCACAGGCAGGCAATAAATTCTGGGACAGTCTCCACTTCAGTTTTTGGGGCACCAGTATGAGGAGCAATTTGCACATCTGCTACATATGAGTTGGAGGCTTAGGACCAGTCCATACTCACTCATTGGTGGGTGGATCAATCTCTGGGAGTCTGTTGGTCTTCCTATGGAGTCTCTATCCTCTTTGGGTCCCTCAATCCTTCCCCCAATTCTTCCATAAGACTCCATCTAATATTTGACTGTGGGTCTCTGCATCTGTTTCAGTCAGCTGATGGATGGAGTCTCTCAGAGACAACTATGCTAGGATCCTGTCTGCAAGAATAGCAGAATATCATTAATAGTGTCAGATATTGGTTCTTACCCATTGGATGGGTCTCAATTTGACCAGTCACTGGTTGGCCATTCCTTCTATCTCTGATCTTATTTTTATCCCTGAATATCTTGTAGGAAGGTCCCTTTTTAAAAATTTTTTATTAGATATATTTCTTTACTTACATTTCAAATGTTATTCCCCTTCTCGGTTTCCTGTTCATAAGTCCCCATCCCCTTCCCTCCCCCTCCCCCACACAGGTATTCCCCACATACATCCCCCTTACTGTCCCCCCCTTCATATTCCCCTGCACTGGAGGTCCAACTTTAGCAGGACCAAGGGCTTCCCCTTCCACTAGTGTCCCAATAAGGGTATTCTCTGCTACATATGCAGTTGGAGCCCTGGGTCAGTCCATGTATAGTCTTTGGTAGTGGTTTTGTCCCTGGAAGCTCTGGTTGGTTGGCATTATTGTTTTTATGGAGTTGCAAGCTCCTTCAACTCTTTCAATACTTCCTCTAATTTTCCCCAAGGGGGTCCTGTTCTCAATTCAGTGGTTTGCTGCTAGCATAGACCTCTGTATTGGACATGCTCTGGATGTGTCTCTCAGGAGAGATCTATATTCGGTTCCTGTCAGCATGCACTTCTTAGCTTCATCTGTCTTATCTAGTTTTGGTGGCTGTATATATATGGACCACATGTAGGGCAGGCTCTGAATGGCCATTCCTTCAGTCTCTGCTCTAAACTTTGCCTCCCTATCCCCTCCTATGGATATTTTTTCCCCTTTTAAGAAGGAGTGGGAACATCCGCATTTTGGAGGAAGGACACATTTTAAGTCTAAGTTTTTGTGGGTGGATCACTGTCTTTATTCCTCCTCTGGGAGTACTACCTGACTATAGGAAGTGGCCACTGTAAGATCCATATTCCCCATTGCTAGGAGTTTCAGCTAGAGTTACTCCCAAAGACACCCTGGGGCTTCCCTCACCTCAGGTCTCTGGAACATTCTTGAGATTATCCCCTACCTCCACCAGATTCTTGAGATTATCCCCTACCTCCACCCGCTACCATTTTCTGTACTCTTTCACTTGCTCTCCCTATAACAGACCTCCCCTCCCACTCCTGACCCCTCCCATCCAGTTTCCTCCCTCCATCCACCTCCAATATCTGTTTTATTTTTCCTCTTGAGAAAGATTCAAGCATCCTCTATTGGGCTTCCTCGTTTTTTGGGTCTGTATATTGTAGTGTGCTTATCATGTACTTTATGGCTAATATCCACTTATAAGTGAGTACATACCATTCATGTACTTTTGGGTCTGGGTTGCATTACTAAGGATGATATTCTCAATTTCCATCCATTTGCCTGCAAAATTCATGATGCCCATGTTTTTCAGTTGAGGGAACATCTATGCCGTTTCCACTTTCTGGGTACTGCAAAGGAAGCTGTTCTAAACATAGTTGAGCAAGTGTCCTTAAGGAAGTTAAAAAAATTTTCAAATATTTATTGGCTATTTGCAATTCCTTTGAGATGTTTATTTAGATCCATAAATCTTCATTAATTTAATAATTATTTTTAGTATTGAAATTTTACAGTTCTTTATATATTTTGAATAACAATCTATTCTCTAATGTGCAGCTGGACACACATTGAATTTCTTTTTACATTATGTGTGCTACCTCTTTTCTCTGATGTCAACTTCTTTACTATGCAGAACTAGAACCTTGGTATCAAAGTCATTGACATGGATCCCAGGGTCATGTTGAATAAGAAGTTTGCAGTTTTGACTAGGCTGGCAGCCAGGTGATATTATAAGATATACTTGGTTTCTGTTTCTGGTGCTGGAATTACACACAGGCTTGCACAGCAGCAAAACCTGAAGCTTGGTGCTTTAGCTGAGCTGTCAGATCAGTGAAACCCTGGGGTTCTCCTGTCTTAGCTCCTCCCATACCCTGCCCAGTGTAATATGTGTACACAGTGAATCCTGACCTTTCACAGGTTCTGGAACTTCAAATTCAGGTCCCCATACTTCCAGAACAAGGATTTTACCCACTGAGGTATGTCCCAGCCCTTTCTGTTGTACATTGAGGGAAAATTTCTTGAGTAATCTGCCAAAACTATACCTATTAACTAGTGAGGGTATTCATGAACATTATTTAAACAAATACCATACTTTTGGAAGTTATGGAATTTACAGTAATTATTCTCACAATGGTACCAATAACTACATTTTAACCACTAGGAATAAAAGGAAAGGAAACATTAAAGTAAAGGATTTAAATTTGTTCACCATTAAGGAATGAGGAAATATTTAAAAGGATAATTGATTCAACCATTAGAACATGTATAAACTTAGTGCAATCTATGTATGTTTTAAATAAATAGCCTCATAAATGTAGTAGGGTACAAAATCAACACAGAAACTTGCTGGAGGCAAGTACTGATGTAAAGAAGGCACTTGAAGATTAGCAGATTTAATATTGTAAAATTAGCTCTCATTGCTAAAAGTGGTCTACAGGGTCAATATAATTCCAAAATATATGTATTTTTGCAGATTTAGAAGAAACAATGCTAAAGATTAACAGGTAGCACAAAAGCCAACACAATCCTGAGCAGAAAAAGCAAGCAGGAAGGTATCACTATAATAACTTCAAATCATATGGCAGAGTAATAATGCCAGAACTGTGTTGGAACAGAAACAGATATATAGACCAGTGTGAGACATATTGATCAATGTGATAAAATGGAAAATACAGAAACAAATGCACAAAGCTAATTTCACATGTGCACTGAAATTTGTATTTTTAGTCATGAAGAATGAAATAATGCCATTTACAGTTGGGATGGTACTTTTTTATAAGTAATAAGCAAGTTCAGTCAGTCTCCAAAAACACAAACACTACATTTTATTTCATATACTAATCTAGATTTAATTTTTATATAGGTGTACATATGTGTGCATGTGTAAATGTGTTCATGCATGATGTGATAGCAGAGTGGGGTACAAAGAAAAAGGGAAACAATTTTAAGGGAAGAAAGAAGTGGGCAGGGGAAGAGAGGGAAACATATTGCATATGACATGACAGCAGAAAGGGGGACTCTTTAGAAGATGATGAGGGGGCCTGGAGAGATGGCTCAGCTGTTAAAGGCTAGGCTTACAACCAGAAGATGACTAGGGAGGGGTAGGAGGGGACACTAAGGACAGAATAAGTAATTAGGTGAAAAACACCAATGTATCATGATGTATGTGTACAAAAATGCCATAGTGGAGCAGGTTAATTTGTATCATAGTTTAGATTTAATACAAAAAGAGGCTCAAGAGATGATCTAGTCGTTAAACACTTGTATTGCTTTTCAAGTGAACACAAATTCAATACCCAGTACTCACACTAGGTGACTCATAACTGCAAGTAACTACAACTCCAGGGGTTTTAATGATCTCTCCTATATTTGTCCGACACTCACATTCATGTCCATATAAACTTTATATATGTGTATATATGCATAATATAATAATAAAATAAATCACATAGTCATTGAAATTGTGATAAAATTGGGGAAATTTTGTAAATGTTTTAAAATTAATTTCAAAATTTATGTGAATTTGAATATCTGTTGGATGGGCAAATAGTTGTAGACAGGATGAATAAGGTTTGATTATTTACAATGTATGAGATTTCAAGATGTACTAACTCAGAGGAACCAGAAGTGTTCTATGTTTTGTAATTCTTTATACTATATGGTTCTTGTTGTATACCTATACTTTTTATCCCAAGGAAAGTATTTCTTTTATATTTAGCTCTAGGAATATACTTTCTTTCATTTGGGTTTATATCAATGACAAATTTAAAGTTAATTTTCTTTTGTAGTGGAATATAGAACTAACAGATTATCCTCTTTCTTTGGTGATTTTTTTCCTCATCTTTATTAACTTGGATATTTCTTATTTACATTTCGATTGTTATTCCCTTTCCCAGTTTCCAGGCCAACATCCCTCCAACCCCTTCCACTCCCCTCCGATATGGGTGTTCCCCTCCCCATCCTTCCCCCATTACCGCCCTCTCCCCAGCAATCCCATTAACTGGGGGTTCAGACTTGGCAGGACCAAGGGCTTCCCCTTCTACTGGTGCCCTTACTAGGCTATTCATTGCTACCTATGAGGTTGGAGCCCAGGGTCAGTCCATATATAGTCTTTGGGTAGTGGCTTAGTTTCTGGAAGCTCTGGTTGGTTGGCATTGTTGTTCATATGGGGTCTCAAGCCCCTTCAAGCTCTTCAGTCCTTTCTCTGATTCCTTCAATGGGGGTCCCATTCTCAGTTCAGTGGTTTGCTGCTGGTATTCACCTATGTATTTGCTGTATTCTGGGTGTGTCTCTCAGGAGAGAGCTACACCCGGTTCCTGTCAACCTGCACTTCTTTGCTTCATCCATCTTATCTAGTTTGGTGGCTGTATATGTATGGGCCACATGTGGGGCAGGCTCTGAATGGGTGTTCCTTCTGCCTCTGTTCTAAACTTTGCCTCCCTATTCCCTGCCAAGGGTATTCTTGTTCCCCTTTTAAAGAAGGAGTGAAGCATTCACATTTTGGTCATCCTTCTTCAGTTTCATGTGTTCTGTGCATCTAGGGTAATTCAAGCATTTGGGCTAATATCCACTTATCAATGAGTACATACCATGTGTGTTTTTCTGTAGTTGGGTTACCTCACTCAGGATATTTTCCAGTTCCATCCATTTGCCTATGAATTTCATAGTCATTGTTTTGATAGCTGAGTAATATTCCATTGTGTAGATGTACCCCATTTTCTGTATCCATTCCTCTATTGAAGGGCATCTGGGTTCTTTCTGGCTATTATAAATAAGGCTGCTATGAACCTAGTGGAGCATGTGTGTTTGTTATATGTTGGGGCATCTTTTGGGTTTATGCCTAAGAGATGTATAGCTGGGTCCTCAGGTAGTTCAATGTCCAATTTTCTGAGGAACCTCCAGACTGATTTCCAGAATGGTTGTACCAGTCTGCAATCCCACCAACAAAGGAGGAGTGTTCCTCTTTCTCCACTTCCTCACCAGCATCTGCTGGTATTGTAGCTATATCACTAACAATTCCTGGATCCACACTGGGCCCCATGTCAATGACTTTGATATCAAGGTTCTAGTGAATATGGATCACTGCTGTTCTGTGAGTGACTGTCTTAACTCCAGTTCCATGGTTTACAGGGCTAGGGTTATGATAGAGGCTCATTGCAATATATATGCATATGCATATATGTATCTGATGTATATTATATGCATATAACGTATGTGTATACATATATGTATATATTTATGTATGCATATACAAACACATGGAGTCAGCTGATGTGGTAAGTTTGTTAAGTTTCCTTATGGTCCATGAGGTTCTCCTTAGTGGAAGACTGTGAAGTGTCTGGGCAGTCAGAACTGACAATGGGTGTTTGGGAGATGGTGAATGTATATCATAGTTTTAGTGAATGGTTGAGATGAACCTAAGGCTTTTAGGTATATTCCTATGATCACAGGCACCTTTATTTATATGGGTTGTGGTCTTAGATGTACTTGATAAAAGTTGGAGCTGCCTTACAAAGCCATTTCAAGATCCACAGTTTACTTCACCTGTAGGAGACGAAAAATTCTCTGATGGCTTTGTGTTGAAGAATGTGCATGTAGACAAATGATCCTACAACATGCATGAAATAAATGCCTGATGCAGAATAAGAGTGCAGACAATGATATATATATATATATATATATATATATATATATATATACACACATACAATGTGTCACTTCAGATGTTCTGCATCCTGTTATTCATCAAAGATTTTTAGAAATGATGGATGCCTACCTCAAACCCTTAAGTCAATATTTCATGCACTTGACTTATTGCTTGCAATGCAATGTGGATATAGGTTGCTATATTGAGGGGTGTTAGATACCTAAAAAGGAGTGAATCTTATATACATAATTTTAGCATCATCATAATGTTTCTTCAGAAAAAAAAACAACAGTTTGAGGTAATATGATCATTATTTACTATTTTGCCTTTCATTTTGAAAATGGCTTTTCAGTTTGATTTAAAGTTAAACTAGAAAGTACTCTTACATCAACCACACTAGTTATCATCAATTAACAAAATTAGTTATTTTTGAATGTCATATATTCTTCTGGGAAACCAAAACCATTTTGCTCTCTTTCAGTGAACAATACAGAAGAATTCCAAAGTACACTATAGCTTGTAGATGCTCTGTAGGGAGGGTCAGCCAGGACTTAATGAGTCACTTTGTTCCACTTATTATTTCTGTATAAAAAACTGAAGGACCTGTCTCTCAAAGGGACAGGTAGCACTAGCCCTAAGGGTTTGGTATGCTTACACAGAGCCTCTTTTCTCTCCCTGCATGCTCAAAGATATCCACCACCAGTCCTGCTACATGGGCATCTTTGGCTAGCAAGAATATTCAATAATTCACCTTGAATTCAGACAGCAAAATTTTATGAAAGTAAATGGATTACACTTTCAAAAAGTTCCTTTCTGAATTCATCGTCACAGCTCTGCTTCTAGATGGTAAGTCCAAGAGTCATGGCTTAAAATGACAAGGATGTTCATTGGTTGAAGAAGGTAAGCAAGAGAGGCCCTTGGTTCTCCCAATACAGCAAACTAGTTGGATTTGTGGACCCAGAAAATATTGGTCAACGGCAGCCACAACTAAGCTTGAGAGCTGAAAATATGAAAAGAGAAGTCTGGAGGGAAAGACTGATACTTAGTTTGGAGTACATGTCTAGTCCTATGTTCTATTTACCACTACTGATGCCTGATGTAATAGGGAGAGAGGATATTAGAGTGGTCAGACCTCCTGATCCATGGTGACAAGAAAAAAAGCCAGTCTAGATGTCAGCAACACAACTGTGTAGTTGGGAGTAAGAGAAGGCCAGCAAGTACACATAAGAATATCTTAGTCCAGACCCAGGCAGACGGGAGATTTTGCTTACTTGGAGTAGTGTAATAGGAAGCTCTGGCATGTGGAAAGGACTCCATCAAACAAATCCCTCACTTCAGGGGTCAGGGAACCCTGTGGAAAAGGAGGCAGATGGATGTAAAAGCCAGAAGGAATGGAGGATACCAAGAAGAAAAAGGCCCTGTAAATCCACACGATCACAGATCATATGAACTCAGAAGCTGAGGCAGTATGCACATAACTTATGTGAGTCTGCATGTGTCTACACCAGGTCCTCTGTGGATACCAATTTAGAGTTTTTATGGGATTCCTGAGTGTTTGAATGAGTGGGTCTCTGAATCTTCTCTTGGGTGTTTTTCGTTGCTGTTTGATTCCAATGTGCCAGTTTTGTTTTTATCTTATCTAATACTCAATATTATACTACTGTATTATTATATTATATTCCCATAGACACCTGTTTGCTGTCTAATGAGAGACATAAATGGAGTAGATCCAGATAGAAGGAGGGATGGGGAGGAACTGGAAGGAGTAGAGGATGTCAGAAAATATTAATTTTCAACACAAGAGGAAAAAAGTTATCTAACATAGCTATGTGAGAAGATACCTCTGTTGATTTGTAGATTCCATTACATTTAATCTCAAAACAGAGCTTCAGTATATTGACAGATAACATCACTGAACAAACACAAAACTTGGAGCCAAAGCGATTGTCAGCTTAAAGTATTTTCAGATTCTAAAGAGAAAGATTTTAAAGGACCCAGCAAGCTTGATAGAGTTAGGATGATTTTCCTTGTCAGAATAGATTAGAATGTTTTTTTTGTTGCTTGTTACCATGGCTCAAGAGCTCTAGCCACTCTAATATCCTCCCTTCTTACTGCATCATTACTCCAAGCTAAGAAATCATGAATATTTACATTAGAAAAAGAAAGCAGTGGAGGTATGCACGCTTTATTCAAGTATTTCAATCGTTTTATGCATAAAACAGTTTGTACCATTGCATATTGACATTAATACAGGCGAAAATAAAGTTTTAACAATAGAGCTAACATGGAGGATTACTATCTGTTATTAGTGTAATTTGAATACAATCAAGTTATATTGTAGAAATGGTACAAGTTATTCTTGAATGGGCTACAGATATTGAACAATGAGTCATTGCTCTTCCCAGTTAACTTATTGGAAAAACTCAGGCTCCTCATCAGTGAAACTAAATGCTTAATATTTCCTTATTACTAAAGGAAAAACAATTGAGTCTTTTAAGGAATTGTTATTTAGTTCTGGAAAGATATTGAATACTGATATTATTGGTTGTAATAAATGTTTAGATTCCCAAGAGCTGCATAAACAAACTTAGCAAAAAATTGTATACTATACATATTGTATTTAGTAAGTATGTGGATATAATCATAGCATCCTCTAGAATGACTCTTGAAAATTATGTAATTGGAAGAAATAATTTAGGCATAATGTTTTTGTACACTATGTAAAGGTTATCCCTGTGTTATTCAAATGTTGATTTCTCTGACATCATACCTTGTTTCAATCTGGACATAGCATTCTAATGCTTATACCAAGAATCCACTGACACAACTTTGTGTGAACAATTCTTCACATTTGTTCTCTGCCTTGTCAATAAATTCTGATCCCCCGTGGTTTGACAGAAAACAGAATAGGGTATAAACTTCCACCAGCCATAGGAAGGAGGGCGAGGGGTGGTAGTAATTGTTCAGTTCTGTCATGAGGATGAAGAGATGAGCGACGAGGAAGGGTCCAAGAGGACAAAATGAGAAGAAAAACATCAGAAGCTCAAAGAGCCAGATCGGTAATAATATGCAAGTATTAATTTGAATCATGGGAGGTAGCCAGATTAGCATTAGAGTTTAATATAAATTATTTAATTGCTCAGATATTGAGGTGCAGCATGAGAAAAATCTTGGTTTCTTTGTGTAGTTATTAGGTGTAGCAAAGGTAAAGAAATATAGCTGCCAGATTAATTCACTGCATACATTTATATTAATATAAACTATTTTATAAGAACTATATGTTATAGGGAGATATATTTTGAGAAATCATGAATGAAGACTACAGTATTCTGGATATTGGGCCCAGGAAGATGACATAGGTTCTATGCAGTATTTCATATCACTGAACATCATGCAGGTATATGCAGTTCCATAAGCACTTTAATCAAGAAAGAATTCCAGAAGTCAATAAAGTATATAGAGAATTTTGGCTCAGTGGTTTTCTTTAATCAGAATTAGGTAGATAAACCTTGACGCTCAAAAGGTAATTGTTTTGAATTATTGTCTTAAAATAACCAAGTAAGCATTGAATTGCTATAATAAATTAACATATTTTTCATGTTAGTATCATGGTGGTTGAGATATTTTTGGGATTTCTATGTGTGGTAGTTAACAGTTATAAAGATTCATATCTGAAAAGAATGCTGATCAGTTATGTTCTACTCATTCAGGGCTTATTATGCTGTTTCAAAAGTTATATGGGTAAGGATTGATAATGTAAACCAAATTCTTATATTCTTATATTTCAACTTTAAACATAGCACAATTAAAATATATCTAAATTGGGCATAGTGGTTAAAATGTACAGAGCCCTGACCACAGTGCTAACAAAAATAGGATGAGGATGTAAATTGAAAAAAAGAAAAGCCAAACTTACCTTAAATAGTCTTGGGCTGTCATATACCCCTTACTAACAATTGATCCCACGTTTTGATGTCTAACATAACATTTTTGTACTATTATATGAAACATTTTGGGATTTACTCACTTCTAAAGCTAGGAATGTAATCAGACAACATTTGAGATCTAAACAGAGATTTTCCCGGTATTGCTATAATCTCCTTACCTGATGTTTCCACCATATACATTTGTAAAGTGACAGATTACAACTTTCTTTTATGTAACTATTAAAATCCTTATAAAACTGTTGTCACAAAGGGTAATGGTAGTTGAAGCAACTTGACTATGTTCCTGGGCTATGATCACTCATATCTGACTCCAGAATATACTAGGTCTATGCCTTAGGGGTGATAGATATGTTTTTGTGTTAACAAACCTGTAAAATTGGGAATTAAATGGCATGTAATTATATCTTATTATATACAGCACAACAAAAAGGTTAGGGAGGCTATCAATTTGAAGAAAGAAGAAGAAAGGTATCACTCAGATATAAAGTATAGGTGGAGTGGTTGAAGAAAAGGATGTTTGATATGGAACAGAGTGTGAGAGGTGTATGTGGGAATATCCATAAATGATGAGTATCATGAGAATAGATTATTTGAGTTTATGGACCTGAAGCATTCTAGAGAGATATTAATAGTGAAACACTGAGTAGTAACTTTAAAGAAAAAGTACATACAAAGAATTCCAAGTGACAGAGACTGCAGCTCATCAGTCTCATTTTCACAGAGGAAAGGGCAAAACCACATTTCCAAGAGAAGGGTATTTATGTGCTGGGCAGAAGAGATAACCACAAATAAGTAGGCGACCAATCAAAGAAATCTATCAGTGTGCAAACTGAGAATATTATAAATATAAATATTTTCATTTCCCTCAACAGGAAAAGTTCACACAAGAGACAGAAGCTGGAAACCACACCACTGTGGCAGAGCTAGTCATCTTGGGACTAACAGAGGACCCTAAGCTGTGTATAGTCTTTTTTGTGATATTTCTAGGAGTATACATCATCACTTTAGTAGGCAATATCAGCATCATCACATTGATAAGAATTTCCTCTCAGCTTCACACACCCATGTATCTATTCCTCAGCCATCTGGCTTTTGTAGATGTTGTATTTTCAAGCTCAGTCTCAGTCATAATGCTTATGGAGCTCCTTGGACATGGGCTGGTCCTACCTGTGGCTACCTGTGCAGCTCAGCTCTGTATTACAGTGTCGTTTGGGTCAGCTGAGTGCTTCCTTCTGGCTGCCATGGCCTATGATCGCTATGTAGCAATCTGTTCACCTCTCCTCTACTCTACACTCATGTCATCTAGAGTCTGCTTTCTATTGTTGGGGGTGTCCTATGTTGGTGGCTGCATGAATGGTTGGACATTTACTGGTTGTGTATTAAGTCTGTCCTTCTGTGAACCAAATCAGATAAATCACTTTTTCTGTGACTTCTCCCCTTTGCTGAAGGTGTCTTGCTCAGATGTCTCCATTATTGGAATCATCCCCTCTATCTCTTCTGGCTCCATTATTGTGGTGACAATTCTTGTCATAGCTGTCTCCTACGTCTACATTCTTATCACCATCCTGAAGATGCGGTCCACTGAGGGCCGCCACAAGGCCTTCTCCACCTGCACCTCCCACCTCACTGCAGTCACTCTGTTTTATGGGACCATTACCTTCATTTATGTGATGCCCAAGTCGAGCTACTCTACTGAACAGAACAAGGTGCTCTCTTTATTCTACACAGTGGTGATTCCTATGCTCAATCCCCTCATTTATAGTCTGAGGAACAGGGATGTAAAGGATGCTCTAAGGAAAGCAATTGTCAGAGTATATTCATAGACTCTCTTGAATTCAAGTAATTTGTCATGATTTTCTTTCCTCATGTCAGACCTAGCATCTATCACATGAGACTATACTGAATGCTTCATATTAAAACCTGTGTCTTTGAATTATTCTTACTTTTATGTATGTATGAATCATTTGCAGGACTACCTCATGTCAGTGAAGTGATAGGAATAATCATTTCTACTACAGAACTTCTGCAAGATAGCAAATCTCATTGCCTTTATCTTATTTATGTAGCAAACAACAATTTGTGCCATCTACACGTCAGACTTTTTAAAAAATTTTATCTTCATTCTATATGAATTTATTTATTTCTCACAACAACACCTAACAAAGTAGTACCTTTATTTAATTTTGTGGAAAAATTGCCTGGGCAAAGACAGGAAGTACACTGCACATATACTCATGAAGATATGCATTGAGTTTATTTCTATTAAAGAGTTGGTTTTTAAAATCCTTCAGTTTCTACATTTAATAATGTATTTATTTGATTAGGTATTATAAATTAACCTATTTGCAGATGAGAAATATGAATCTTGGAGAAGTGAAATAGTTTTTCCAGAGGAGTTTATAGATTCAGCAGTGATTCTTTGCATCATGCACTTAGAGTATACTCCACCACAACCTGAATAATCATGTTAGCACACTTATCCTATAAAGGATATGTTGATAGTTATTCATGCTAAGTTAGTGTATTGAGTCAATCTTTCTAATGAACGGTATGGAAATATAACTTAAGTTATTCACATTAAATAATTAATATGAATCTCAAAAACTATTTTTATTAAATCAGATATTGATATCATAAACATAAGATTTGACTTGAGTTGTAGTCATATTTACATAGATATTTAAGAATAGAGTATTTGAAGTGATATAAACATTAGTATTTACAGAGATACAAGGGGCATTTAAAAATCTTTGTGCTACTGTTAATAGCTGTGGGTATAGCTCAATGAACAAATTAGAACATATAAAAATAGTAGAACTAATATCTCTGAATGAACCTCCCATTCTTCCAGTGGAGAGTATCTACTTTAACTAACATGAATATCATCATAAGACTGGAGATGATGGGTTTTGATAGATTATGGGAACTCTATAAAATACGGAGAAAATTATGATCATGAAAAATAAAGATGAGAATTCAATGTTTTTTCCTTAGAGTAATGGGATTAAAGACACAAGGAGAAAGTGATAATTATCAATTCCAACAAGACAGAAAAACATAATTGTCTATACTATGAAAGTGCATAGGATTCATTTTTTAAGTCTTTAATTTTAATAAACAAGCAAGCAAACAAACAAAAAATGAACTATCTGTGTCTAAGTCTCATTTGAGGGCAAGGAAATCAAAATCTTTAAGTGTGGAGCCACTGACCAGAATACATGATAAAAATTTTATTGAATAAAACTGACTGAATAATTAATTAACTCTATAGCTATTAAAATATAAGATGAAAATATGATATAATGCTATGAAGTAGAAATTTCTAGTTTCTTTGGAGACTCAGTTGTGTTATGTGATGTCTTTCTGGAAACTGGCTTAGGAGAGGCTATTTTGCTGAGTCAGACACATGGGAGGATGTTTTGCTAAGAAAAGGTACAAGTGCTATTTTTCTGGAAGATGCCTGGAAAAGAGCATGGGGTATTTTGCTGGAACAGATGGTTGAGGGGACACATGATGTATGGAAAGGGTACAAGCACAAGCCAACAGTCAGTGGACAACATTATGCCACTGGTTTGCCTTGTCACTCTTTGCTGGTCTTTAATGATGATGCAAGAAATTGGTTTGCCTTGCCTTCTTTCATGATCATTGTTTGTCTCTGACTTCATAGAGAGAAAGGCACCAAAGAACTTCTCATAATATTCTTGCAGCTTCTTGCCACTTCTGCATGGACTCGGGTCAGTTAAAAGACCTTGCTTTTTTTCTGGATCAAACTGCCATTGCTAATTTATGAATGTTGTTTGAGTGAATTGAGATACTGCTGCTGATTCCTGTGAACTGAACTGCTGATATTCTGACAATGAAGATTGGAATCACCCCCAAAGAACTATTTTTAAACAGATCCACATCACTCTTTGCCCTATTAACCTTTCCTTTTCACTACTTCTGGTGGGTGTTGCCTTAGAAGGGCATTTAAGAACCCTTATTAAAATAGGTTCTGAAAAAAAAATCTAAGTCTAAAATGCAAATACTAAATAATTATCAAACTATGGGACTTAGTATAATTTTGATTATTGCATCATTAATTCAACAACATTGATTATTGCCAATATATACTAGGTACTAGTCTAACACATACATGATATAAGTCAATTAATATTTTTCATAATTGATTTCTAAAATTCACGTTACTTCCCAGCGTGGCTGCAATTGGGATGTAATGTGAATTTTAAAAATAGAATAAATTGTGAAAAAATTTAATTGCAGCCACTCTTCCTCCTCTCCTCCCAGTCCCACTTTTCCAAATTCATTTTCCCATTACCCCTCCCCTAATCTGAGAAGAAGGGCAGGCCTCCCTTAGGTGCTACCCCACCCTGGGTCATCCAGTCTCAGAAGACTAAGCACCTCCTCTTCCACTAAGGCTAAACCAGGCAGTCCAGTAGGGGAAGGGGATACAATTGCAGGCAACAAAGTCAGACGCAGCCCCCATTCCAATTGTTAGAGGACCCACATGAAAACCAAGCTGTACGTTTTCTACAAATGAGTGTGTGTGTGTGTGTGTGTGTGTATGTGTGTGTGTACCTAGGTCCAGCCCCTGTTTGTTTTTCGGCTGGTGGTTCAGTATCTGTGAGCCCCCATGGGTCCAGGTTGTTTGACTCTGTAGGTCTTCTTGTGATGTCTTTGACTCCTCAGGCTCCTTTAATCCTACCCCATTATTCCACAAGATAGTCCAATCTCCAACTGACATTTGGCTACGGTTCTCTGCATCTGTTTCCATCTGCTGCTGCATGAAGACTCTCAGGAGACAGTTATGCTAAGTTCTTGTCTGCAAGCATAATGAGGATCATTAATAGTGTGAGGAGTTGGTGCTCTCCTATGGTATGGCTCTCAAGTTGGGCCAGGCATTGGGGATGACTATTCCTCAGTCTCTGGTCCATCTTTTTCACTTAGTATCTGTAGGCTGGACAAATTTTGGGTTGAAAGTTTTGTGAGTGGACTTCCATTGGGAGTCCTGCCTTGCTATAAGAGGTAGGTACTTCAGTCTCTATATCCCTGCTAGTAGTAATATCAGTTAGGGTCACCTTCATAGGCCCCCTGAAACCCAGGTCTCCAGCTAGTCCCAGAGATGTCCTCTACTTATTTCCATCCTATCCCCATCCCTCTCCTGCCCCCAACTCTCACACCTGATTGGCATAACCATATACATACCACCTCCTCTCCCACCCAGTTCCCTCTCTCCATTCATCTCTGATGAGTATTTGTTTCCCCATCTGAGTGAGATTCATACATTCTCCCTTAGGTCCTCCTTTGTATTCAGTTTCTTTGGGTCTGTGGATTATAACATGGTGGTTGTCTTGCGATTTATAGCTAATATCCAATTATAAGTGAGAACATACCATACATGTCTTTCTGGGTTTGTGTTACCTTACTCAGGATATTTTCAAGTACCATCCATTTGCCTGCAAATTTCTTGATGTCCTTGTTTTTAATAGCCGAATAGTATTCCATTGTGTAAATATACCACATTTTCTTTAACTATTCTTCAGTTCAAGGACATCTAGGTTGTTTCCAGTTCCTAGCTACAGTAAATAAAGCAGCCATGAACATAATTTACCAAATGTCCCTCTGGTATAGCAGGGTGTCTTTTGGCCAGGAATAGTATACCTGGGTCTTGAGGTAGACTATTCCCAATTTTTTGAGAAACTTCTAGATAGATTTTCATAGTTGCTGTACAAGTTTTCACTCCCAGTAGCACTGAAGGAGTATTATCCTTGCTCCACATCCTTGCCACCATGTATTGTCCCTTGGGTTTTTGATCTTAGCCATTCTGATGGCTGTAGGATGTGATTCCAGAGTAATTCTGATAGGTCTACCTTTATTATTTGGCTTTCCTCCCTTGGAGTCTTTAATTTTATTTCTTTGTTTTATAGATTTTGTGTTTTGATTATTATGTGGTAGGAGAATTTTCTATTCTGGTTCAATCTAATCAGTGTTCTCCAAGCTTCTTGTATGGTTTTTTTTTTTTTTTTCTTTTTAAGATTTCTTTTTTTTTTATTAACTTGAGTATTTCTTATATACATTTCGAGTGTTATTCCCTTTCCCGGTTTCCGGGCAAACATCCCCTCCCCCCTCCTCTTCCTTATGGGTGTTCCCCTCCCCACCCTCCCCCCCTTACCGCCCTCCCCCCAACAGTCTAGTTCACTGGGGGTTCAGTCTTAGCAGGACCCAGGGCTTCCCCTTCCACTGGTGCTCTTACTAGGATATTCATTGCTACCTATGAGGTTGGAGCCCAGGGTCAGTCCATGTATAGTCTTTAGGTAGTGGCTTAGTCCCTGGAAGCTCTGGTTGGTTGGCATTGTTGTACATATGGGGTCTCGAGTCCCTTCAAGCTCTTCCAGTTCTTTCTCTGATTCCTTCAATGGGGGTCCTATTCTCAGTTCAGTGGTTTGCTGCTGGCATTCGCCTCTGTATTTGCTGTATTCTGGCTGTGTCTCTCAGGAGCGATCTACATCCGGCTCCTGTCGGTCTGCACTTCTTTGCTTCATCCATCTTGTCTAATTGGGTGGCTGTATATGTATGGGCCACATGTGGGGCAGGCTCTGAATGGGTGTTCCTTCTGTCTCTGTTTTAATCTTTGCCTCTCTATTCCCTGCCAAGGGTATTCTTGTTCCCCTTTTAAAGAAGGAGTGAAGCATTCACATTTTGATCATCAGTCTTGAGTTTCATTTGTTCTAGGCATCTAGGGTAATTCAAGCATTTGGGCTAATAGCCACTTATCAATGAGTGCATACCATGTATGTCTTTCTGTGATTGGGTTAGCTCACTCAGGATGATATTTTCCAGTTCCAACCATTTGCCTACGAATTTCATAAAGTCATTGTTTTTGATAGCTGAGTAATATTCCATTGTGTAGATGTACCACATTTTCTGTATCCATTCCTCTATTGAAGGGCATTTGGGTTCTTTCCAGCTTCTGGCTATTATAAATAAGGCTGCAGTGAACATAGTGGAGCACATGTCTTTTTTATATGTTGGGGCATCTTTTGGGTATATGCCCAAGAGAGGTATAGCTGGATCCTCAGGCAGTTCAATGTCCAATTTTCTGAGAAACCTCCAGACTGATTTCCAGAATGGTTGTACCAGTCTGCAACCCCACCAACAATGGAGGAGTTTCCTCTTTCTCCATCCTCGCCAGCATCTGCTGTCACCTGAATTTTTGATCTTAGCCATTCTCACTGGTGTGAGGTGAAATCTCAGGGTTGTTTTGATTTTCATTTCCCTTATGACTAAAGATGTTGAACATTTCTTTAGGTGTTTCTCAGCCATTCGGCATTCCTCAGCTGTGAATTCTTTGTTTAGCTCTGAACCCCATTTTTTAATAGGGTTATTTGTCTCCCTGCGGTCCAACTTCTTGAGTTCTTTGTATATTTTGGATATAAGGCCTCTATCTGTTGTAGGATTGGTAAAGATCTTTTCCCAATCTGTTGGTTGCCGTTTTGTCCTAACCACAGTGTCCTTTGCTTTACAGAAGCTTTGCAGTTTTATGAGATCCCATTTGTCGATTCTTGATCTTAGAGCATAAGCCTCAATGGCAATTTTTAAGTTAATTTTCTTTTGTGGAAGAACATAGGACTAGTGGGTCATTTCCCTTTCTTTGTGAATTTTTGACTATGTTACTAACAATTTCTGGATCCACAGTGGGATCCATGCCAATGAGCTTGTTACCAGGGTTCTAGTAAATAAGGACCATTGCTCTTCTCTGTGTGAATATCTAACTCCAGTACCATGGACTACAGGGTTGGGGTTAAGATGTAGGTTCACATCAACACATGAACACACACAGACACACAGACACACAGACACACACACACACACAGACACAGAGACACACACACACACACACACACACAGAGAGAGAGAGAGAGAGAGAGAGAGAGAGAGAGAGAGAGAGAGAGAGAGCAGATGTGCTGAGTTTGTTGTATTTCCTTAGGGTTCATGGGAGTACTGCTAAGTTTGGGCAGTCAGAAGTGTCAATGAATGTGTAGGCTGTACTAAAAAAATATATCATAGTTTTAGTGAATGGGTGAATTAAAGCTAAGATCTTTAAATTTGTCTTTATGATCAGAAGTACCTTTTATTCATACAGGTTGTGGTCTTAGACTGTGCTTGACAGAAGTTGAAGCCGCCTTACAGAGCCATTTCAAGATCTACAGTGATCCTACATTCACCTGTGGGAAAAGAAAAATTCTCTGGAGGCTTTGTGTTGAAGAATATACATATGGTCAAATGATCCTACAATAGGCATGAAATAATGTCTGAATAAATGTAGAATAAGAAGGCAGAGAATGATATTTATGTATACCACAATAATCACTTTCAGGTTCTCTGCAGTCTCTTATTCTTCAAAGACTCATAGAAATGTTGGATGCTTACATCAAACCCTTAAGACACTGAGAGGAAGGAAGAGTATTTGGGTGAATTGAGTCAAGTATTTAATGTACAGGATGTATTGTCCACAAAGCAATGTGGTTACTCAGGTACTTTAGAAGGCCGAAGTTGCTGTATTGAGCGGTAGGAAGATATAGGTTCAAGATACCTAAAAAATGGTGAATATTATATACAGAATTTTGTCATCATCATAATGCTTCTTCAGGAAAATGAACAATAGCTTGAAATAATATGTTCATTATTTACTATTTTGTCTTTCATTTTGAAAATGGCTTTTAAATTTGACTCAAAGTTTAGCTGAAATGTCCTCTTATATTACCATACTAGTTAGCATTAATTAACAAAGTTTCTTAGTTTTTATGGATGTCCTATATTCTTCTGGGAAACTAAAGCCATTTCATTGGCTTTTGATAAACAAGGAGAAAGATTTTGAAGTACATCATAGCACATCATAGCAGGTAAATGCCCCCTAGGGATGACTAGCCAGGCCTAATGAGTCACTTGGTTCCAGAAATCATACTAAAAACACAAATTAAAAATAAAAGCTCAGAAATCTACAGGCCTGCATCTCAAAGGGACAGATAGAAATAGCCCCAAGGGTTTGCCATGAATGCTAAGAACCTCTTTTCTCTCCTTTCATGCTCAAAGACATCCATCACCATCTTCACGGCATGTGTATCCTTGTCCAGTGAGAGTACTCAGTAGTTCACTTTGTATTCAGCCTCTAATTTTTTATTAAGTTAAATGGAATAAAGTCCCTTTTGGAATTCAGTGTCACAACCCTGTTTCTACATGGTAAGTGGAAGAGCGATGGATTATAATGAAAAGGATATTAATTGGTGGAAGAAGGTAAGCAAGAGAAGCCCTGTGGTGTTCCTGATACAGCTAAACTAGTTGAACCTTGGAACCCAGGAAAGTATTAGTTGATTACAGCCAAATTTTTGACTAATTAGCCATTGCTAAGCTTGAGAACTGAGAATATGAGAAACAAAATCTGCAGGAAGAGCCTGATACTTAAGTTGCAGTAGGTGTCTAGTCCTATGTCCCCTGTTTACTATCAGAAGTGACTGGTGCTATAAGGAGAGAGGATATTAGAGTGGTCAGTGTCTAACCCATGGTTACTAGCAAAACACCAGTCTAGAGATCAGCAACACAAGCGTATAGTTAGGAGTAAGAGAAGGGCAAGTATGGGTCAGTAAGTACACATGAGAGTGACTTAGTCCAGACTTTGACAGGCAGTGGAGACTCCACTTACTTGGAGAAGTTCGATAGAAAATTCTGGCATGTGGAAAGGACAGTTATGCTCTCCAAAACATGGAAGAGTTGCAAGCACCGCCTTTCATTTTTATTTCATTTAATAAATCCCTCCCGTCAGGGTTCAGGGAACCCTGTGGAAGAGCAGGCAGAAAGATGCAAGAGTCTGATGGGATAGAAGACAGTAAGAACACAAGGCCTTCTAAATCCTCATGTTCCTATGAGCTCACAGAGACAGAGACAGCATGGACAGGGCCTGCATGGGTCTGCAAGGTTCTGTACGCATAATATATTGTGGATACCAGTTTAGTGTTTTATGAGATTCTTGAGTGAATAAGTGGGTCTCTGTTTCTTCTCTTCAGCTCTTTCATTGTTTTATTTTTGTTGTTGTAGTTCTATTTCAATGGGTTATTTTTTGTTTTATCTACTATTCTACACTATACTATTATATTAATATATTCCAGTTGACACCTGATATATTTCTAAGGAGATGTAGAAATTTAGTAGATCCAGATGGAAGGAAAGGAGGGGTGGAACTGGGAAGAGGAGAGGAAGGGGTACCAACGATCAGGATGGGCTATACTAGAAAAAATAAATTTTTAATAAAAGGAAAAAGTTATTTATCATAGCTACATGACAAAATACTTCTGTTGGCTTGTAGATTTCATTTCTTTTGATATCCATACAAAGCTGCAGTATATGGACAAATAACATCACTGAACGAACAGAAAACTACTATGTGCAGGTTAATCCATTCGGCAAAGTGCCTTGTCTGACTCCATTCCCTAGGACTCTGAAGCCAGCACAGACAAAAGTATTTTCAGAGATAACCTTGAATAAGTATGAGAACAATCAAAGAAATCCAACAATGTACAAACTGAGAACATTATAAATATAAATATTTTCATTTCCCTCAACAGGAAAAATTCACACAAGAGATGGAGACTGGAAACCACACCACTGTGGCAGAGCTCGTCATCTTGGGACTAACAGAGGACCCTAAGCTGTGTATAGTCTTTTTTGTGATATTTCTAGGAGTATACATTGTCACTTTAGTAGGCAATATCAGCATCATCACATTGATAAGAATCTCCTCCCAGCTGCAAACACCCATGTATCTATTCCTCAGCCATCTGGCTTTTGTAGACATTTTATATTCAACTTCAGTCTCAGTCATAATGCTTATGGAGCTCCTTGGACATGGGCTGGTCCTACCCGTGACTGCCTGTGCAGCTCAGCTCTGTATTACAGTGTCGTTTGGGTCAGCTGAGTGCTTCCTACTGGCTGCCATGGCCTATGATCGCTATGTAGCAATCTGCTCACCTCTCCTCTATTCAACACTCATGTCCTCTAGAGTCTGTTTTCTATTGTTGGGAATGTCCTATGTTGGTGGCTGTACAAATGGTTGGACATTTACTGGTTGTTTGTTAAATCTGTCCTTCTGTGGACCAAATCAAATAGATCACTTTTTCTGTGACTTCTCTCCTTTGCTGAAACTTTCCTGCTCAGATGTCTCCATTATTGGAATCATCCCCTCTATCTCTTCTGGCTCCATTATTGTGGTGACCATTCTTGTCATAGCTGTCTCCTACATCTACATTCTTATCACCATCCTGAAGATGCGGTCCACTGAGGGCCGCCACAAGGCCTTCTCCACCTGCACCTCCCACCTCACTGCAGTCACTCTCTATTATGGGACCATTACCTTCATTTATGTGATGCCCAAGTCGAGCTACTCTACTGAACAGAACAAGGTGCTCTCTGTATTCTACACAGTGGTGATTCCTATGCTCAATCCCCTCATCTATAGCCTGAGAAACAGAGATGTAAAGGAGGCCCTGAGGAAAGCAACTGTCAGAGTTTATACATAGATTCTCTTGAATTCAAGAAATTTGTGGTGATTTCCATACTGAGTATTTATTACATGATACCTAACTGATTGCTTGATATTAAATCCTGTTTAATATCAGACTAAATTTTAATTTCTTTCATGTGAACTCACTTCTTTCTCACAACAACCTAAATACATAGTGTTGTTGTTGTTGTTGCGGTGGTGGTGGTGGTGGTGGTGTGTGTGTGTGTGTGTGTGTATGTGTGTGTGTGTATGTGTATGTGTGTGTGTGTGTGTGTGTAAATTGTCTGAGCAAAGACAGGAGGTAGATTGTCTATGTACTTGTGAATATAAGAATTGATGTCTTTGTTATCTAAGTAATTGGTCTCTAAAAGTCTGTAGTCTCTACATTCAATTCCACAATGAATCAATGAGATTGGGTATTATAAATTACTGCTTATAGACAAGAAAAATGACTCTTGGAGAAATAGGATAGATTTTTACAGAGTAGTGTAGATTCATCAGTGAGCCTTCACATCATGCACTTTCACCACACTCCAGCACAACCTGTATAATGGTGTCAGCACTGCTATTATATAGAGGATGTGTTGAGAGTTATCAATCTTAAGTTATTGTTGAGTCAACCTTTCTAATAAATGTAATGCTAATATTATCTAAGTTATATATCTAGAGAGTAAGAATAAATCTTCAAAAAACCAGATGAATTACCATTTTTTAGTAAATCAGGTCTTGATAACATAGTTACAATATTTGGCTTGAGTTTTAGCCATATTTATATACACACTTAGAAACAGAGTTTTTGAAATGATGTAAACATTAGTACTTGAAGAGTATTAGAAGGGGCATTTAATGATCTCCATGTTACTGTTAATGCTTGTGCAACAGTCTTAGTTCTGTCAGTAAAAATCTATGAACAAATAAGAACTTATAAAATATACTAGATCTATTATCTTGTAATGAACTTCCTATTCTTCCTGTGGGAAAGATCTACTAACCTGATCATCATCGTGAGACTGGAAAGATTCAGAGTTTTGTTAGGTCTTGGGATTTCTATAACCAATATTGAGGAAATTATGATATTAGAAAGTAAGATTTAGAACTCAAATCTTTTTTTCGTAGTATAATGGGATTAGAGACATAAAGAGATAGAGATATTTATAAAAATATTTATATATTTATAAAGCAAGACAGAAAATAGTTAATTGTCTATACCATGAAAGTTTATAGTATTTCCCTTTTTTATTGAATATTTTTATTTACATTTCAAATGTTATCCCCTTTCCCAGTTTCCCATTCAAAAGCTCCCTATCCCATTCTTCGTCTCCCTGCTTCTAAGAGGGTGTTCCCCCACCCACCTTTCCACCCCTTCCCACCTCCCTGTCCTGACATTCCCCTACACTGGGGAATTGAGCCTTGGCAGGACCAAGGGCTTCTCCTCCCATTGATGCCCAACAATGCCATCTTCTGCTACACATGCAGCAAGAGCCATGGTTCTGTTCATGTGTACTCTTTGTCTGAATGTTTAGTCCCTGGGAGCTCTAGTAACGTTGTTCTTATTGGGTTGCAAACCCCTTAAGCTCCTTCAATCCTTTCTATAACTCCTCCAATGGGAACCCAATTCTCAGTTCAATGGTGGGCTGCAAGCATTTGCCTATATTTCTATATTTTTCATGTTCTGGCAAACCTTCTCAGGAGATAACTCTATCAGGCTCCTGTCAGCATGCACTTCTTGGCATCGGCAATATTGTTTGGTTTGGTGACTGTATGTGGGTTGGAGCCCCAGGTGGGGCAGTCTCTGGTTGGCCTTTCCTTCAGTCTCAGCTCCAAAATTTGTCTCCATATTTCCTCCTGTGAATATTTTTCTTCCCTTTTCTCAGAAGGACTGAAGCATCACAATGGAGATTTATAGTGAAGACTGAAAGCTAACAGCATAAGTTAAATGGACATGAGATTATGTTGTTCTGCATTTTAGGTTTTTTCCTGTATAATAATTTATTTACTATGAAGAAACACTATTAAGAAAATTGAATAAATTTGAACAACTTGACCTAAAATATATATAATAAAGAGTAGACATTATTAGATGGTTGGCCAACAAGAAAGGAGAAGGAAGTGTTAGGAAATCCTACATGGTATGCCTTTAATGAGTGGGCACTGCTGCTGACCCCAGTCTCTTATGAATGGACCTTTTAATAGTTGATATAAAAACCACTTAACAGCTGAGAAAATTGTTCAGAATTTGACTATACACTCCCCCACTCCCCTTGGGAGTAAAGTGTGAGGTTCCAATTAAAGGACATAGTAATCTTACATACGAAAGGAGGATGACTCTCCAATGTTTCTTAATTCCACCCTACTTTGCCTTGTTTGAATGCCCCCTCTGAGTTTTTTTAGTATACACTCTATGAAGGAAGAACTTGCTTTTTCCTTCCTTCCTTCCATCCTTCCTTCCTTCCTTTCTTCCCTTATTCACTTTACTTACTGTCTCTCTCCTTCCCCCATCTCCCCTCCTCTTTTTCTCAGCAGATGGATGTCCCCCTGGATATCCCCCACCCTGGCACCGCAAGTCTCTGCAAGGCTAGGTTCTTCTTCTCTCACTGAGATCACACAAGCCTAGTTAGAAGGACATATCCCATTTATAGGCAACAACATTTGCGCTAGTCCCCACTCCAGTTGTTTGGAACCCACATGAAGACCAAGCTGTATTTCTGGTATGTATATTCAGTGAGGCCTAAGTTTAGCCTGCATTTGTTCTTTGGTTGGTGGTTCATCCTCTGAGAATCCCAAAAGTCCAGGTAAGCTGATTCTGTTGTTCTTTCTGTGGAATTCTTATCTCCTTAGGGGCTGCAATTCTTTCTCCTATTCTTCCATATGAATCCCCAAGCTCCATCCACAGTTTAGCTGTGGGTGTCTGCATCTGTCTGAATTATTTGGTGGGTGGAGCCTCTTGGAGGACAGTCATGCTAGACTCTCCTCTGCAAAAAGAACCGAATATCATTAAGGAGGACAAGGATTGGTGCTTGCTGATGGGATAGGTCTCAAGTTGGGCCAGTTATTGGTTGGCAATTCCCTCAGTCTCTGCTCCATCACCTAGCACTACATTTCTTTTAGGCAGTGTCTTAGTTAAGGTTTTATTGCTGTGAACAGACACCATGATCAATGCCAAATTTTATAAAGGACAGCATTTAATTGGGGCTGACTTACAGGTTCAGAAGTTCAGTCCATTATCATCAAGGCTGGAACATGACAGCATTGCAGCATCCAGGCAGGCATGGAGCAGGAGGAGCTGAATTCTACATCTTCATCCGAAGGAAGCCAGGAGCAGACTGATCATCCTCAGACAACTAGGAGGAGGGTCTCCAAGCCCACCCCCACAGTGACACACTTCTTCCAACAAAGCTACACCTTCTAATAGTGCCACTTCCTGGGTCAAGCATATGCAAACCATTACAGGCAGGATAAAATTGGGGTCAAAAGTTTTGTGAGTGGGTTAATGTCTCTATCCTTCCACTGGGATTCCTGACTGGCTATAGAAGATGCCTTTTCAGGCTCCTTATTTTCAGTGCTATGAGTCACAGGTAATGTCACGCTCATTGATTCTTGGGTTCTTCCCTTATCTCAGGTCTCCGTCTCTTTCTGGAGATGCCTGCCACCTCATCTCCAACAGTTGCAAATTTCCACTTGTTTTCATGGCCATCTAGCTATCTCCTGTCCTTCCCCACACCTGATTCTGAATCATCTCATTCCTCTCCCCATCTCCCCTCCCTCCATGTTCCCTCCCTGCACCAGCCTTTTATGACTATTTTTTCCATTCTAAGTGAGATTAAAGTATCCTATTGTGCCCTCCTTCCTGTAAAGTCTCCTCAGGTCTGTGTAGTATAGCACAGGCATCCTGTATTTTATGGCTTATATTCACTTAAAGGTGAATCCATACCATGTGTGTCCTTTTGGGATTGGGTTATCTCACTCAGGATGATATTCTTAAGATCCATCTATTTGCCTGCAAAACTCATGATGCCTTTACTTTTCATAGTTGAATAGTGTTCCATTGTGTAGGTGTACCACATTTTCTTTTCTTTTTTATTATTTTATTTCTTTACATTTCAGGTGTTGTCCCCCTTCCCAGTCTCTTCTCTGAAAATCCCCAACCATTTCCTTCTCCTTTGCCTCTAAGAGGGTGATCTCCCACCCACCCACTCCAGCCTCACCCCTCTAACATCCCCCTTCATTGGGCCAACAGGTCTCCATAGGACCAAGCACCTCCTCTCACATTGATGCCAAATAAGACAGTCTTCTGATACATATGTAAAGGGAGCCATGGTATGATTCATGTATACTCTTTGGTTGGTGGTTTCATCCCTGGAAGCTCTGATGGGTCTGGTTGGTTGATTTTGTTCTTCCTATGGGGTTGCAATTCCCTTCAGCTCCTGCAGTCCTTTCCCTAACTCTTCCATTGGGGTCTCCGGGCTCAGTTCAATGGTTGACTGTGAGTATCTGAATCTGTCTTAGTCAGGTACTGGCAGAGCCTCTCAGAGGACAGCTATACCAGGCTCCAGTCTGCAAGCAGTTCTTGACATCGGCAATAATGTCTGTGTGTGGTATAGATCCCAAGTTGGGGCAATCTCTGGATGGCCTTTCCTCCAGTCTCTGCTTGATGTTTTTCATATTTCTGTTCATTCTCCTGGCTCTCTGAACTTATCTGCTGTCTTTTCCCATACCTGATCCTCCCCTTCTCCTTTCTTCCCCCTCAACTCCCTCAACAAGGTTGCTCCCTCCCTCTACATCCTGTGATTATTTTGTTCCCTCTTCTAAGTGGGCTTGAAGCATTCATGCTTTGATCTTCCTTCTTGTTAAGCTTCATATGGTCTTTGAGTTGTATTGTGGATATTCTCAGATTTTAAACTAATATACACTTATCAGCAAGTACATACTGTGTATGTCCTTTGTGGTCCGGGTTACCTCACTGAGGATAATATTTTCTAGATCCATCCATCTGCTTGTAAAATTCGTGAAGTCCATTTTTTTGATTAAATATTCTTTTTATTTTTTTTTGGGGTGTAGTGAACTTTATTGATGGTATTCAGGAGAGAAGGAAGGGCTCCCTAGGCCCCTCCTGTTATTATGGGGTCTGGAATGGAATTGTGGGGGAGATGCTCAGTGTTGGGGATTGAGTTGGGATGGGGACTCCTCAGCAACAGAGGGCCTCTCTCTTGCTCTCAGTATCCTTGCTGGGGTGGGTGGTCCAGGGTTTCTTACTCCTTGGAGGCCATGTAGGTCATGAGGTCCACCACCCTGTTGCTGTAGCCGTATTCATTGTCATACCAGGAAATGAGCTTTACAAAGTTGTCATTGAGAGCAATGCTAACCCCAGCATCAAAGGTGGAAGAGTGAGAGTTGCTGTTGAAGTTGCAGGAGACAACCTGGTCCTCAGTGTAGCCCAGGATGCCCTTTAGTGGGCCGTCAGATGCCTCCTTCATCGCCTTCTTGATGTCATCATACTTGGCAGGTTTCTCCAGGCGGCATGTCAGATCCACAATGGATACAATGGGGGCAGGAACACAGAAGGCCATGACAGTGAGCTTCCCATTCAGCTCTGGGATGACTTTGCCCACTGCCTTGGCAGCACCAGTGGATGCAGGGATGATGTTCTGGGCTACCCCACGGCCATCACACCACAGCTTTCCAGAGGGGCCATCCACAGTCTTCTGAGTGGCAGTGGTCATGGACTGTGGTCATGAGCCCTTCCACAATGCCAAAGTGGTCATGAATGACCTTGGCCAAGGGGGCTAAGCAGTTGGTGGTGCAGTATGCGTTGCTGACAATCTTGAGGGAGTTGTCATATTTCTTGTGGTTCATACTCATCACAAACATGGGGGCATCAGCTGAAGGGACAGAGATGATGACCCTTTTGGCCACACTCTTCAAGCGAGCTCCAGCCTTCTCCATGGAGGAGAAGATGCCAGTAGACTCCATGATATACTCAGCACCAGTGTCACCCCATTTGATGTTAGCGGGATCTCACTCCTGTAAGATGGTGATGGCCTTCCCGTTGATGACAAGCTTCCCATTCTCAGCCTTGACTGTGCCATTGAACTTGCCATGGGTAAAGTCATACTGGAACATGTAGACCATGTAGTTGAGGTCAATGAAGGGGCCGTTGATGGCAACAATGTTCACTTTGCCAGAGCAGAAGGCAGCCCTGGTAACCAGGCGCCCAATACGGACAAATCCGTTCACACCGACCTTCACCATCTTGTCTATGAGACGAGGCTGGCACTGCATGAGAAGATGTGGCTGTCCCTGGAAAAGGGAGGAGCAGAGAGCCTATTTTATTTTTTATTGGATATTTTTATTTACATTTCAAATGTTATTCCTTTTCCAGGTTTCCTGTCAATAAATCCCCTATCCTATCCCTTAGCCCCTTCTTCTAAGAGGGTGTTTCTCCACCCAACCACCCACACTTATCTGCCTCCCTGCCCTGATATTCCCTACACTGGTGGGTCCAGCCTTGGCAAGACCAAGGGCTTCTCCTCCCACTGATGCTCAAAAAGGCCATCTTCTGCTACATATGCAGCTGGAGCCATGGGTCTGTCCATATGTGCTTCGATGGTAGTTTAGTCCCTGGGAGCTCTGGTTGGTTGGTATTGTTGTTCTTTTTTTCCCTCCATCTTTATTAAATTTGGTATTCCTTATTTACATTTCAATTGTTATTCCCTTTCCCGGTTTCCAGGCCAACATTCCCCTAACCCATCCCGTCCCCTTCTATATGGGTTTTCCCCTCCCCATCCTCCCCCCATGACTGCCCTCTCCCCAACAATCACGTTCACTGGGGGTTCAGACTTGGCAGGACCAAGGGCTTCCCCTTCCACTGGTGCTCTTAGTAGGCTATTCATTGCTACCTATGCAGTTGGAGCCCAGGGTCAGTCTATGTATAGTCTTTGGGTAGTGGCTTAGTCCCTGGAAGCTCTGGTTGGTTGGCATTGTTGTTCATATGGGGTCTCAAGCCCCTTCAGTTCTTTCAGTCCTTTCTCTGATTCCTTCAATGGGGTCCTATTCTCAGTTCAGTGGTTTGCTGCTGGCATTTGCCTATGTCTTTGCTGTATTCTGGCTATGTCTCTCAGGAGAGATCTACATCCGGTTCCTGTCAGCCTGCACTTCTTTGCTTCATCCATCTTATCTAGTTTGGTGGCTGTATATATATGGGACACATGTGGGGCAGGCTCTGAATGGGTGTTCCTTCAGCCTCTCTTCTAAACTTTGCCTCCCTCTTCCCTCCCAAGGGTATACAAAGAAAGATTATTAAAAGCAGTAAGTTCAAATGACAGTGTCCTTTGCTTTACAGAAGCTTTGCCATTTTATGAGGTCCCATTTGTTGATTCTTGATCTTAGAGCATATGCCATTGGTGTTCTTCAGGAAATTTTTCACTGTGTGTATGTCTTTGAGGCTCTTCCCACTTTCTCTTCTATTAGCTTCAGTATATCGGGTTTTATGTGGAGGTTTTTGGTCTACTTGGACTTGAGCTTTCTACAGTGTGATAAGAATGGATTGATTTGCATTTTTCTATAGGCTGACCTCCAGTTGAACCAGCACCATTTGCTAAAAATGCTATCCTTTTTCCCCCCACTGGATGGTATTGGATTCAATGTCAAAGATCAGGTGACCATAGGTGTGTGGGTTCATAACTGGGTCTTCAATTCTATTCCATTGATCTACCTGCCTGACCATAGTATTTTAAATCACAATTGCTCTGTAATACAGCTTGAGGTTGGGGAATCTTTATCCCCCCAGCCATTCTTTTATTGTTGAGAATAGTTTTTGCTATCCTGTGTTCTTTTTTATTCCAAATGACTTTGCAAATTGCTCTTTCTAACTTTTATGAAGAATTGAGTTGGAATTTTGATGGGAATTGCATTGAGTTTCTAGATTGCTTTTGGCAAGATGGACATTTTTACTATATTAATGCTGCCAATCCATCTTCTGAGATCTTCAATTTCTTTCTTCAGAGTCTTGAAGTTCTTGTCATACAAATCTTTCACTTGCTTGGTTAGAGTCATACGAAGGTATTTTATATTGTTTGTGACTATTATGAGGGGTGTATTTTCCATAATTTACTTCTCAGACTGTTTATCCATAGAGTAGAGGAAGGCTATTGAGTAGTTTGAATTTTATATCCATCTGCCTTATACCAATACTCTTCAAACTATTCCACAAAATAAAAATAGAAGGAACACTACCCAATTCCTTCTATGAAGCCACAGTCATGCTTATACCTAAACCACACAAAGAACCTACAAAGAAAGAGAACTTCAGACCAATTTGCCTTATGAATATCGATGCACAAATACTCAATAAAATTCTTGCAAACTTAATCCAAGAACACATCACAATGATCATTCACCACGAGAAGTAGGTTTCTTCCTAGGGATAAAGGGATGTTCAATATAAGAAAATACATCAATGTAATCCAGTATATAAACAAACTCAAAACAAAAGAATATGATTATCTCATTAGATGCTGAAAAAGCATTTGACAAAATATAACACCCCCTCATGTTAAAAGATTGGAAAAATCAGGAATTCAAGGCCCATATCTAAATATTATAAAAGCAGTATACAGCAAACCAATGGACTGTGGGACAGTAAAATGTACTCTGGTTCCCAGTTGAGGAGGCTTGAATGCCAGGGACTCTGAAGGGACAGTAGGCATTTTGCCTGACTCCCAGGAAACCAGGACCCATAGATTTGTGATCATCAGTTTTATAAGGGCAACCGCAGAAGCCCCTTCACAGACACCACCACAGGTCATGTAGGCTCAAGACAGATCTCCATTATAATGAGGTACTTAAAGGCCTAGAGGCTTAGCCAGTAAATTTCCCTTCCCATACACTCCTTTATGAAAAAGATATTTAATCTCAGGTCTACTCGGAGAAGTGGGGTAGAGTTTTATTCATGTACTTTCTGCCATGACAATAAATGCCTCAAAACCACAGAGTGTCTCATTTCATCAGGATCCACACTGGGGAGCCACAGAGAAGGCTTTTGCCTACAGAGCCACCTTCTAATATCCCATAGAAAACCTCTCTGCATTCCCAGCCTCTGCAGCCACTCAGCTACAGCCACCCAGTGACTACCACTAAGACCAAGCCTACTGCCATCCAGGCAGGGACTCTCCCCAAGGGACCAGTTCGAGTCTCCTCCTCTTTTCTCCTTGGTCCCAGGCGAGATCCAGCCTCGAGGGCCCTCACTCCTTTATCAGCTGTTCTGTAACATCCCAGCGGCATCTGGATGCCCAAGAGCCTGAGAATCAGATGGAAAGGCTTCTTGCAGGCCTCCTTTCAGGCCTGGGGACCCCAGAGCCAACTCTGGCTGTAGCCTGCTCATAGACTGCACTTCCTCACCCTGGAGCGGTGTCCTGCAGCTTGCCACAGCCTGACATCCACCTGAGTTGCTCGAGCCCTGTGGTGGATACTGGACCCCACCATTAATCCTACATTAGACAACAACAAACTAAATGGAGAGGAACTTGAATCAATCCCACTAAAACCAGGAACAAGACAAGGCTGCTCACTCTCACCCTGTCTATTTAATATTATACTCAAAGTTCTAGCCAGAGCAATTAGAAAACAAAAGGAAGTCAAAGGGATACAAATTGGAAAGGAAGACATTAAGATATAATTATTTGCTGATTTAATAGTATACTTAAGTAACCCCCAAAGTTCCACCACAGAACTCCTACAGTTGATAACCAACGTAAACAAAGAGGCTGAATATAAAATTAACTCAAACAAGTCAGTAGCCTTCTTCTACTCAAAGGATAAACAGGCTGAGAAAGACATAAGGGAAATGACACCCTTTACAATAGTCTCAAATGATACAAAATATATTATGATGACTCTTCAAGCAAGTGAAAGGTATGAATGACAAGAACTTCAAGTCTATGAAAAAAGAAATCAAAGAAAACCTCAGAATGTGGAAAGTTCTCCCATGCTCATAGATTGGTGGCATTAATATAGTGAAAACGACCATCTTACCAAAAGCAGTCTCCATATTTAATGCAATCCCCCATCAATATTCTCACTCAATTCATCACAGAGATAGAAAAAGCAAGTTTCAGCTTCATCTGAAGTAACAGAAATCCCAGGATAGCAAAAACCATTTTCAACAATAAAAGAAGTTCTGGGAAAATCACCATCCCTGACCTCAAGCTGTAGTAGAAGGCAATAGTGATAAAAACTGCACAGTGTTAGTACAGAGACAGAGTAAAGAGAATTGAAGATCCAGAAATGAACCCATACACCTATGGTCACCTGATCTTTGACATAGATTCCAACACAATCCAGTGGAAAAAAGATGGCATTTTCAACAAATGGTGCTGGTTAATTTTCTGGTCAGCATGTATAAGAATGCAAGTTGAGCCATTCTTATTACCTGGTACAAAGCTCAAGGTCCTACACATAAAACCAGATACATGGAATCTTATAGTGGGGAAGGGCCTTGAACATATTGGCACAGGGGAAAATTTCCTCAATAGAACACCGATGGCTCAGGCTCTAAGATCAACTGTAGAGAAATGGGATCTCATAAAATTCAAAAACTTCTGTAAGGCAAAGGACACTGTCAACATGACAAAATGGCAAACTCAAGATTGGGAAATGATCTTTATAAGGCCTACATCCAATAAATGGCTAATATTTAATATACACAAAGAACTTAAGAGGTTAGACTACAGAGAACCGCATAACACAACCAAAGAATTCTCAACTGAAGAATCTTGAATGGCTGAGGCACCTCAAGAAATGTTCAACATCCTTAGTCATCAGAAAAGTGAAAATCAAAATGATCATGAGATTCCACCTCATACCAGTCAGAATTGCTAAGATTAAAAACTCAGGTGACTGTTTGTGCTTGCAAAGATGTGGAGAAAAAGGAGCACTCCTCCATTTCTGGTGTGTCTGCAAACTGGTACAACTACTCTGGAAATCAATCTGGTAGTTCCTCAAAAAATTGTAAATACTTCTACCTAAAGATGGCTATAGCACTCCTGGGCATATACCCAAAGTATATTCCAATATATATCAAGCACACCTGCTCATAGAAGCCTTATTTATAATAGCCAGAAGCGAAAAACAACCCAGATTCCTCTAATGAAAGAGTGGATACAGAAAATGTGATACATTTACCCAATGGAGTACAACTCAGCCATTAAGAACAATGATTTCATCAAGTTTGCCAATGGATGGAACTAGGAAATATCATCCTGAGTGAGGTAACCCAGTCACAAAAGAATAACATCATATGTACTCATAGAATAGTAGATATTAGCTCAAAAGCTCAGAATACCCATGATACAACTCATAGAACATATGAACCTTAAGAAGAAGGAAGACTGAAGTGAGGATGCTTCAATCCTATTTAGAAGTGGGAACAAAATAATCATGGGGTATAGAGGAAGGGAGAGGCCTGGGAGGGAGTGAGGAGGGGATGATCTGGCACAGGAAGAGACAGACAACACATATAGAGGGCCAGAAAATTAAACAAAAATATGTAGCAGTGGGCAATGGGGAACTGGGGGTAGCCACTAGATAGTTCCAGATGCCCAGGGAAATAAGAGGCTCCCAAGACCCAACAGGGATGACATTAGCTGAAATACCCAACAAAGGGGAAGGAGAACCTGCATAGACCATTCAGAGGTTAGGCACATCCCCAGTTGAGGGATGGAGACACCCACCCAAAAAATATAAAATCAAAAATATAAATCCAAAATTGCTCCTGTATAAAGGAAATGTAGGGACAAATAGTGGAGTGGAGGTTGATGGAAAGGCCATCTAGAGGCTTCCTTACCTAGGGATCCTTCCTATCTGTAGACACTAAACCCAGACACTATTTTGGATGCCGAGAAGTGCTTGCTGACAGGAGCCAGATATGGATGTCACCTGAGAGGCTCTGCCGGAGCCTAATCAATACAATCAACCATTGGATTGAGCCTTGGGACACCAATGGATGCGTTTGGGTTAGGACTGAAGGAGCTGAAGGGGTTTGCAACCCAGAAGGAAGAACAACAAAATTAACCAACCAGACACCCCAGAGGTCCCAAGGACTAAACCACCAACCACAGAGTACACACGGAGGAACCTTTGGCTCCAGCAGGATATATAGCAGAGGATTGTTTTATTGGGCACCACTGGGACCACTTGGTCCTATGGGGATCAATGCCCCAGCATAGGGGAATGCTAGGATGATGATGTCAGAATGGATTAATTGAGCACTCTCACAGAGGCAAAGGGGAGGAAGGATGGGAGTTTTGTGGAGGGGAAGAGCATTTGAAATGTAAATAAATAAAATAACCAATTATATATATGCATACATACATATACACACATACACACATATGTGTATATATTAAAATAAGAAACATAAAAATAGAAAATATTGTTCATTTATACTGTTGAATACTACTCAGATTTAAGAATGAGGACATCATGAGTTTTGCAGGAAATGGATGGAAGTAGAAAATATCATCCTGAGTGACGTAACTAAAACCCAAAAGGAGAAGCAGTGATATGTACTGACTTGTAAGTGGATATTAGCCAAAAAGTACAGAATACCCAGAATACCGTCCACAGAACTCAAGAAAGTTAACAAGCTGAAGGACCCAAGTGTGAATGCCTCAATCCCACTCAAGAGGGAGAAGAAAGAAATCACAGAGCACAGACAGAGGGAGAGACCTAGATAGGAGAAGGGACAGAGAGGAGAATGGGGGAACATGATCAGATATTGTGGTGGGGGGCAGGAGTGACACACTGAAGGCCAGCAGAATAAATGAAAACAGGCAACCTAGGGATGTAGTATATAGGTGGACCATCTAGAATGTACCAGAGACTGGGAGGTAAGAAACTCTGAGGACTCAAAGGGTGGAATGTTGGATGAAGTACTCTACAGTGGGGAGGGAGAACTTGTGGAGTCCACTTCCAGTAGAGAAAGAGAACATCAAGTGGAGGGATGGGTTCATCCTACAGTCAAAAGCTCTGAACCAGAATTGTTTCTGTCTGAATGAACTGTGGGGACAAAAATGGAAAAGACCCTCAGAGCTAAGAGATCCAGTGTAAGGCTCAAACTGGGACCCGAGGGGAGGCCCCAGGGACCTGACACTGTTACTGATGCTGTGGTGTACTTGCAGACAGGAGCCTAGGATGGATGCTCTCGGAGAGGCCCAACAAGCATTTGAAAAAGTCAGATGCAGATACTAGCACCCATCTAATGGATGGATGCCAGGGACCCCTGTTGTTGAATTGAGAAAAAGCTGGAAGAGGCTGAGGAGGGCAGCCCCATGGGAAGAGCAGTAATCTCAAGTGACCTGGACCCCCAAGATCTCTCAGACACTGGGGCACCAACCAGGCAGCGTACCCCAACTGATATGAGGCCCTAGATAACATATACAGTAGAGGACTGCCTGGTCTGGCCTCAGTGAGAGAAAATGCACCTAACTGTCGAGAGACTTAATGCACCAGAGAATAGGGAGTTCTGATGGTATGGGTATGTGTGGGGGGTGGAGACATCTTTTTGGAGATGGTGATTGGGAGAGGAGTCATGGGATAGGGAGCAGTCAGTGGCCCATCAGGTGGGGATGAAGACTGACTATAAAAAGGATTAAAGAATATTTTTGATTCAATGATTATTATAATTGAAAAACAATATGAAATTATCTCAAACTAACCAGATGAATTATTTTTTCTTTATTTTTTTAAATTAATTTTACACTCTAGATTTTATTCCCCTCCTGGTCTATCCCCGAAGGTTCCACATCCCATACCTCATTCCTGCCCCACCTCCACGCACTCTCCCCCAGATCCACAAGCATGTCCCCACCCCAACCACTCCACCAAACCTCTAAACTTCCTGGGACCTCCGGTCTCTTGAGGGTTAGGTGCATCTTCTCTGTGTGAACCCAGACCCGGGAGTCCTCTGCTGTATATGTGTTTGAAGCTTCATTTCAGCTGGTGTATGCTGCCTGGTTGGTGATCCAGTATCTAAGAGATCTCAGGGGTCCAGGTTAATTGAGAGTGCTAGTCCTCTTACAGGGTTTCCCTCCTCCTTAGCTTCCTCACCTTTTCTCTAATTCAACCAGAGGGGTCAGCATCTTCTGTTCATTGGTTGGGTGCACATATCTGCATCTGATTCTTTCAGCTACTTGTTAGGTCTTTTGGAGAGCAGTCATGGTAGGTCCCTTTTTGTGAATGCCCCATAGCTTCAGTAATGGTGTCAAATCTTTGGGTCTCGCCTTGAGCTGGATCCCACTTTGGGCCTTCTTTTCCTCAGGCTCTTCTCCATTCCCATCCCTGCATTTCTTTCAGACAGGAAGAATTATGGGCCAGAGCTTTGGCTATGGGATAGCAACACCGTCCCTCACTTGATGCCCTGTCTTTCAACTGGAGATGGATTCAATAAGTTCTCCCCACTGTAGGGCCTTTCATCACTGTGGGTCTCCTTTGAGTCCTGAGACTCTCTCACTTCCCAGGTCTCTGGTACATTCCAGAGGGTCCTCCCAATCTCCTTCCTCCTGAGGTCACTTGTTTTCATTTTTTTTGTCTGGTCCTCAGGGCTTCAATCCTCCCCACCCCAATTCCAGATCATGTTCCCCTCTTCCCCATCCCCCCTTTATTTTCAATGTTAAATATTCTTTGTTGTCTGTTTCACTCCCAGTAAAGCAGAGCAAAAGAATCCCATTGAATGCTATGCCATGTGGGTATCACCTGGGGAGGGCAAGCCAGGAGTTAATGAATCATCTGGTTCTATAAGCCATCTCTGTATAAGAAACCCATGGACTTTCTCTTAAGAGGCTAGTAACAATAATCCCTGAAGGTTTGCCTGGTTTGATTAAGCCTTTGTCCCCCTTTCTTAACATGTGCACAAAGACACCCAAACTTATATTTTCTGCATGTGTGTGGCTAAGCTACATGACCTGTGAGTACACTAATGCAGAGTGTGCAATCCTGACTTTCTCTATGGAAATAAAGTGCATCTATTTCATAAACTCCTCTTTGGATTTCAGTGTCAGTATTGACTCTAAATGGTAAATGAAAGACTGATGGACTTTATTAGGGTAGATATTTTTAATAACTCAAGAAGAATTTGAAATTTAGGAAAGTATTTTAAAGAGTTTGGGCTCTTGACCCTTGTGGAAAACATGACCTTGGCAAAAAGCACTGTGCAGTGGTTTCTTGGCACATGTAGACAGGGATACATAAGGCATGTGGTTACTGTGTGGATGATGTATGGTAACTCATATTGTTGTTATTTTAAGGAGATGAATGAGACAAGGAGAGGAAGTAAGAAGAAACAGCCTGATTTCAACTAGGTAAGTTTTCCACCACAGTTACTGATCCTTTGAGGGAAAGGATATTAGAGTGGTCAGCATCCCTGACCTCAGGTGATAAACATGAAAGTCAAACCAGAGTTCTAGATACTGATTGTCCAGTGGAAAAGCAAAGCAAAGCAAAAACGATTCTACATATTATGCTTTTGAATAGGAGAGTTCAGAAATGTGATTGTATAGGTATTGTACCGCTTGTCTTATTTTGGATTTGTGGTAAAATTACCTGACATATTGAAAGCAAAACTATAGTAAAAAACCTACTAAACAATTCTAACACTAATCACACTTTATTTGATTTTTATTAAACGAGGAGATGCTTAATTCTTTTGTGTGAATAAGGACCTCTGGTATTTCAGAAATATCTCTTCCTTTAATCTCAGAACAAAGCTAAATTATGAGATCGATTCTCTCATTATTCAAGTTAAAAAATGTATTGAATATCAAAGAGTTTTAAGTGTCATGTGAAATTTAATAAGTTAAAAAAGAAATTTAATAAGCTTAATATAGACATCTTGTGTGTCTGCCTTCTTGCCTTCTATTACAATTACACAGTCAGCATCAAATAGTTAGCGTTAGAATGAGATCAGAGTTGCATTTTAAACTCTGTTTGAGCCACAAGGCAGACCATGAAGGGTGCTTGATGCTTGGTGCTTGGCCTGTTCTTCAGCACTCACTGCATTCAATCTGAAGAAGAAGACTTCAATAAAGCTGGAAAACATACCATAGGTGGAATGGACAAAGGGTTCGTTGATGGGTGCTTTCTTTTAGAAAAGTGAAAGCAAAGAAGGTGTGACGTGTTCCAACATCTCAATAATTTTATCTAAACAGTTGAAGTTTTGTATATTAAACATATGGCAAATAATTAGTAAGTTTAAAAGATGAACTTCTAATGACAGAGCTAATGTGGAAGGCATTAAGCTACCTGGTACTATAGTAACTTAAACAGGAAGATCTATTTGAGAAGAGATGGGACATTCTTGGATACTGATTCAGTGAACTTCCCAGTTCACCAAGTTAGTTGATCAATTGCACCAGCAAATGAATTATATGCTTATTTACTGTGAGAAAATGTAAATGAATCTATGCATTTAGTGGACATTTATTACTAATATTATTATGTCTGGTAAAAGTGTAACTCATTGAGAATTGATAATATTGTAAACAGACTATTACACTTATATGAATATCATACCATGTTTTGGGAGATGAAAAATATTAATGCCTTTAATCAAAATGCAGCCAACAGAACCCATCAATGAATGATAGGGCCCACTTGGCTATTAGTATTTTTGCTATTGTAAATATTAATGGTGAACATACGTGAAGCACAGAGCACACTTTTTTCAAATTGTTGCCTTTAGAAAAATAACTAAGTGTGGAATTATGTAAATACATCTGAACCATGCAGGGTGACACATGCCTCTTACCTCATATTGAAGTAGGGGTATCACAAGTTTGAGATGAGCCTGGACTAGCTTGGACAAGACATTTTTTGAAAAAGAGCTCTTTCTCCAGATGACTTTTTAAAATGCATATTAAAAATTAAAAAACGTACATAGAAAGATATGTGGTAAATATCTATTGATTGGAATGTGTGATAGGAACTATATGTCAAAGGAATTTTCAAGTGTTTTCTCCATATGTACCATTTAATTTTTATTTAAAATTGAGAAATTGAGGCATGAAATATATTGTTTTGTAACATATTACAAGAAATATTTAATTAACTTTATTCTTTTTGAGGCCTTGTTTTCTGGGCAGGGAACATAAATTACAGGTACTCTTGGTAGAACCTATTAACTACAGTAATTATACATATACTTAAACAAAAGTTTTAGCACATTTTCACCTAAATACTGGGTGTTTAAGACAAAGATAAAAGTTATTGATGTAATATTTGCTGGGAATGAAAGGCTATGGTGGATATCAGGGTTAGTATGAGAACTGCATGAAAAGATTGTGAGAAACACAGTTAAATGAAGGGAGAAGTCAGAAAGAATAGTGAGTATTGTGCAAATGACATTGTAGTTCATCATGAAGACCTAAATAATGTCAGAAGAATTAACCTTTGGCATTGTGTTCTTTTTATTTGAAATAATTCATTATGCCATAGTATCATAAACTGTAAAAAAAATTGTGAGTTAGAAGGTAAATAAGCAGGCAGAATAAGAATAACCAGATATTTAAGCCAAATGGGGACACAGAGAATAGAAAAAGGAGACGAAAAAGGAAAAAAAAACCTGAAAATAAATTAGACAAATCAATAAGATTTTTTCAGGATAGAGTACAATCTGAGGAAGATGGCCAGGGAAGCGGCAAAGTTGTAGACATGATGTTGTGAATGACTGGAGACAGGCCTTGGAGAGATAGTTTATCAGTTAATAGAACTGGCTGTCCTTGTAAAAGAAACAGATTAAACTTCCAGCATTGCCATGATGGTTTACAACTGTCCATAACTCTACTTCCAGGAAATTCAATGCCCTCATCTCATCTCCATGGATAAGACATGCATCTGATGTGCAGACATATGTTCAAACAAAACAAAACATATAAAAATAAATACATAGAATATAAAATATTGGTGGAGAGGTTAAGGAAGACTACAGAAGACAAAGTTTGAGGTGTTTAATGATATTTCTAATTGATTTGAGCATGAGGAGAATCTCAAGAGATCATTGAAATTATGGACCTCAAAACCGAGGGAAAGATCTCTGAAGTCAAGGTTTGAGGGTACTTTGTATAAAGAAAGAAAGGTAATGGGAAAAAAATGCTGAGACAATTATACAGAGTTTATTGAAAGAAGAAGGAACAAAGTCCCCAATTCTTCAAAGCATAGATATTTATATTTGATCAAAGGAAGAGATTATTATTTTATCTGTGGAATAATAAAAGAAAAAACATAGGAAACATTGAAAAAACAATACCAAACTAAAGAATTTCGCATTTCCCTCAACAGGGACATTTCATTCCTGAGATGGAGGCTCAAAACCACACCGCTGTGACAGAGTTCATCCTTTTGGGGTTAACAGAGAATTCCACACTGCGTGTCATCCTATTTATGACATTTCTAGGGATATATGCTGTTACTTTAGTGGGCAATTTCAGCATCATCAGTTTAATAAGAAGCTGCCCTCAACTCCACACACCCATGTATCTGTTCCTTAGCCATCTGGCTTTTGTGGACATTGGCTTTTCCACATCAATCACACCTACAATGTTTAGAGGATTTCTTGGACATGAAATGATAATCTCTGTGGCTGCTTGTGAAGCCCAATTCTGTATCACAGTGACATTTGGGACAGCTGAGTGCTTCCTCCTAGCTGCCATGGCCTATGACCGCTATGTGGCCATCTGCTCACCCCTGCTTTATTCAACACATATGTCCCCCAGGATTTGCTTCCTTTTAGTTGGAGCTTCCTATGTGGGTGGCTGTGTGAATTCATGGACATTTACTAGCTGTCTGTTGAGTCTGTCCTTCTGTGGACCAAATCAGATAGATCATTTTTTCTGTGATTTCCCTGCCGTGTTGAAACTTTCTTGCTCAGATGTCTCCATTATTGGAATGATTCCTTCTATCTCTGCTGGAACCATCATTGTGGTCACAGTGTTTGTCATAGCTGTCTCCTACACCTACATCCTCATCACCGTTCTGAAGATGCGCTCCACTGAGGGCCGACAGAAGGCCTTCTCCACCTGCACCTCTCACCTCACTGCAGTCACTCTATACTATGGAACTATTACCTTCATTTATGTGATGCCCAAGTCAAACTACTCTACTGAACAGAACAAGATACTGTCTGTATTCTACACAGTAGTGATCCCCATGCTTAATCCACTCATCTACAGTCTGAGGAACAGAGATGTAAAAGAGGCTCTCAGGAAGGCCATCATCAGAATATTTCCATAGACTGTAAGGATTTTATATATGCATGTCACTATTAGTATCTAGTAAGTTCTTCTCAACTGATTGTGTAAGTTAATGTCCTAACTCTTTGCATCAGCTTTCCCTTCATATACTTGTATGTAGTAAGAAGACATCTTGGGATCTGTCAAGTTATAATAACACAGCAATAATCATTCCTATTATGAAATAATTGAATATGTCAAGATGTTTTATTTATTTTATTTATGTATGAAACAATTCAATCTTGCCCTTTTAAGTACATGATATAAATCAATTGCACGTGGAACCCATTTATTATGAAAAAAAACAAATAAAGTGGCAAATGGCATTATTATTACTTTTTTTTTGCAAAATGACTGTCTGGACAGTGAAAAATAAATGTTGATCCACCATATAATCATGAAGCAACAGAGATATGAGATCAATAGTAATATTCAGAAATTAATGGTTTTTGGGTTTATATTTAGTTTGTGTAATACTTTAATTAGGTTGGCACTTTAAATTGCATTCACTTTACAGAGGTGGCTATCAAGCATTGAGGAAATCAGGAAGGTTCTTCGGAGAGATGTAGAGCCCTTCCCTTTGATTTTATATTTTTTGTAACATGAGGGTTGATTCAATTCCTGTATCATGTTGTGATAAATCTAAGTTTGTGAGAACTGTTGTGATATCCAAGAGTTGTCCATAGTAATCAAGCCTTAATAATCTTTGAGGACAGTTGGTTTTGTAAAGACTATCTAGTTTATGCATGCCTTAAGTAGGTTATACCTGGAAAAATTGGCTTCATTCCTACATTGGGGGACATAAAATTTTAGTATCATACTTGTACAAATTTGTTAGCATTCCACATATATTAAAATACACATTAATATCAGACTTCTGACATAATGGTACATATAACAAATTAGAAGACCATTTTATAAATCAAAGTATTTTGATTAATGCTTCCACATCAATCATGAATCTGGGTCTATGAAGAAATTAGAATTTAACAACTCTTCCCATACAATAACCCAGAGATGATGCTACAGGTTACAGTACACAGTTTTATTGTACATAGTATCTTTTTGCCTGACACATTTATGACCTCATCATCAGTCTGGAAAAGCTAAAGTGAAAATGGTTTTCAAATAGGAACTGCACAGAATGGATTTAAGTTAGTGTTTATTTCCTTTTAAAGTAAGATTTAGAATCTGATTTCCCATGGCAATAGAGCTAGTGATAAAAGAACTTGGAGATACTATTTTACTAACTAATAGAAAGAAAAACATTTATAATTTACAAAGTCAAATGAAAAATTATATATATGCAAAATATGACAATTATTCCAGCCTTAAAACTACTCATATCTTAATATTTATTGCATTCAAGTGAATAAAAAATTAAGACAATTAAATAAATGACGAGAAGGACTTTTCACAGAGTGAAAATGAAAACCTTGTAGCTTTTCTCTGAGAAATAAGAGGGCATTCCTTCTCTCATTTATGGAGAATAATCCTCTTGTCAGAAAGAAAATCCCCATGAACAAGTCAAGTTTCCTTTCACTTCAGTTAGCACCTTGCAAACAGGAGGGATACGGTCCTCCAAGGGCTATTCTGTCAGGGTTTTTGGAGACACATCTGTTCATATGATCTTAATATTTATTCAATGTCAGGTATCATGATGGCAAGGAGAAAATTAAGCAATTTTCTCACCTAAAATAATCCATATACTATATCGAAGTCCTGCGTTTCTTTATCCAGAAATGTTTGGGCATTTATGCCTGTGATTTAAATAAGAGCAAATAAAAAATAGTACTCAAAGTCCCTGTGGTCAAAACATTTGAATATCCCAATATTGTTGAGGCAAGCAGGATCTCATCTAAAGAGTCATGTTACTATGCACAGTAAGGTCTTTCAGTGGGTCAGCCTATAAGTGAAGAAAAATACACCGATGGCTTTATGTTAAAGAAAATAAACAAGTGTGTAGCCAGAAAATTATTGTGTACACAAAAGGAAGCATATTCAGATGCTTGGCCTTCTGGAACCACTCCAAAGAGAAGTAGGAATGGTGACTGATAATGTGAACCCTCAGCACATTTGTGGAAGATTTCATCTAGTCCAAATGATTCAAACATTTCATATACTTGGCTTTTCCCTTACTGGCTAGTGGCATGGTGGTGCTTAGATACTTCAGTATAGATTCTTAAGTTATTATATTATGTTAGGAAGAAAGGGGTTGAAGACACATAATGAAAGGCTTACACTTCTTATTTTATTCCTCTTTAATAAAATGAAGAACAAGTGAAACTAATCATTTCATTACTTCCTTTTCTATCCATCATTTCAGTGATGCTTTTCAATTTGACTGAAAGGTTATCAGAAAGTACTATGCTAGCACACTAACTCTACTGATGCTTGTGAGGTTCTGTACATTGGATGTTCATTTGGGAACAAATATCTTAATTTTTAGTATACAAGGAATAAGTATTCAGAAGCACACCAAAGACTATGTATGTTCTGCAGGGGAAGGCTAGCCAGATAATAATAATTCCATAAGGCAAACTCATGAACTTATTTAAAAGGGACACTCAGTGGGAGAAAAAGAACTCAGCGTCTAGCTCTAGAAGTTACACAGCGCCCCAAGTAGAGGGACAGGATTGCCAAATAACAGTCAAAATTTCCTACCTAGAATTTTTTCTGTCTAAAAGAACCTCTGGGACAAAAAAGGAGAATACACTGAAGGAAAGGTTGTCAGGTGACCAGCCCAAGTTGGGAATCATCTCATGTGGTGGTGGTGGGTCATGGCACCAAAGCCTGTACTATTACTGATGCTATGGTATGCTTACAGACAGGAGCCTAGCATGACTGTCCTCTACGAGGCCCTACCAGCAGCTGACTGGGATAGATTCAGATACTTACACCTAACCAATGGACTAAAGTTAGGGACACTTATGGAGGAATTAGGGGAAGGATTAAAGGAGCTGAAGGGAAGGGTGAATCTACAGGAAGACCAGCAGTCTCAACCATCTGAGACCTCTGGGGGCTCCCACACATTGAGTTATTAACCAGGCAGCATACACAGGCTGCAGAGACCCCTGGCACATTTTTAGAAGAGGACTGCCTAGTTTAGCCTCAGTGGGAGAAGATGTGCCTAATCCTTCAAAGATTTGAGGCCCCAGGGATGGAGGATGTCCCTGCAGGGGTTGGGAGTTCACCCTCTCAGAGATAGGCAATGGGATGAGGAACTGTGTGAGGGGGTACTGGGAAATCGATGAAATGTAAATAAATAAAATAGTTAATTAAGTAAAAGGGACAAACAATAGTCACCTTCAAGGTTTTGTCATGTTTGAGGAGAGTCCCTTTTCTCTCATGATGTATAGATACCTAACCCCATCCTTACTATGTATAGTTATTAAGTTTCTTGGTCATAAGATTCTACAAAATGTTCAGCCTTTAGCAATTTAGACAAATTAATTGAATAACTCTACTTATGAAACCTTATCATAATTCTATGTAAACAGTTTGCTCTTAAATGCAAGTAGAAGAATTTGGGAGGAAGGTGAATTATTTGTTCAGGAAGAAAGTAAATGAAAAACTAATTTTGCCCATTTCAGCATTTATCTTGTAGAAAGCATGCCATCCATTAGAGAGGCACTGCAATGGCTACTTGCCCACCTAGGCCAGTCTGTTTAAGTTCACTTAGGAGAGTATGGATGATTTTTGGCAGCCAAAACCATTGCTGAGTTTAAAGAGCTAAGTTTATGAAAAGGCCATCAGAATAAAAGGCAGACCTTTGGTTGGATTAGGCTTGCACTTCTATCCTTTCATAAGATCATAGATGACAGGTGCATTGAGAGAAGGGGTATTTGAGTGTTTGGAGCCTCTGATTCAGGTTCAGAAGCATTAAACTAGTAGAAAACTCTGGACTTTAAGTATCCAGTGGCAATGATAGAAAAATTAAGAATCAGTCAGTACTATTACACACATGGATGGCTTAGTTAAGTATTGGGAAGGTATCAGACTATACATGTGTAATGTGTAATCTCAGAGTCATTTTGATTTGCATTTCCCTGATGATAAAGGATGTTGAATATTTCCTTTTTTCATTTTTATTAGTTATTTTATTTATTTACATTTCAAATGTTATGCCCTTCCCAGTTTCCCCTCCACAAACTCCCTTCCCTCCTCCTGCCCCTGCTTCTATGATCATGCACCCTCACCGACCCACCTACCCACTCCTGCCTCAGCACTCTAGCATTTGCCCACAATGGGAGCCCCCATAGGACCAAGGGGCTCCCATCCCAGTGCTGCCTGTTAAGACAATTATCTGATACATATCCAACTGGAGCCATGTGTCCCCTCATATGTACTCTTTGGTTTTGTTTTTTTAGTTCCTGGGAGACCTGGAGGCTCTGGTTGGTTGATATTCTTGTTCTTCCTATTGGGTTCCGAACTTCTTCAGCTCCTTCAGTCTTTGCCCTAATTTCTCCACTGAGATCCCTGTGCTCAGTCTGATGTTTGGCTGTGTGTGTCCGCATCTCTATGGGTCAGGTTCTGGCAGAGCCTCTCCCAGGACAGCTTGACCAAGTTCTTGTCCACAAGCTCTTCTTGGTATCAGCAATATTGTCTTGGTTTGGTGTCTGCCGATGGAAAAGATCCCTAGGTGCAGCAATCTCTGGATGGCCTTTCATTCAGTCTCTGCTCTAAACTTTGTCCCTGCATTTTCTTTTGACAGGAGAAATTCTGGATTAATATTTTTGAGGTGGGTGTATGGCCCAACCCTCAACTGGTGGCTGTGCCTATCCATTGGATATGGTCTCTACAGGTTCTCTCTACTCTTTGTTGGGTATTTTGGCTAATGTCCTTCCTGTTAGGTCCTGGGAACCTCTTGGGTCCCTGGAATCTGGGACTTTCAGTGGCTACCCAAAGTTCCTTTTCCTCCACTCCTACACATCTCATTTCAAATTCCTGAGCCCAGGTCCAGATGGGTTCAGTGCAGAATTCTATCAGACCTTCATAGAAGACCTCATACCAATACTATCCAAACTATTCCACAAAATTGAAACAGATGGAGTGCTACCAAATACCTTCTATGAAGCCAAAATTACTCTTATATCCAAACCACACAAAGACCCAACAAAGAAAGAGAACTTCAGACCAATTTCCCTTATGAATATCGACGCAAAAATACTCAATAAAATTCTGGCAAACCGAATCCAAGAGCACATCAAAATAATCATCCACCATGATCAAGTAGACTTCATCCCAGGCATGCAGGGATGGTTTAATATATGGAAAACCATCAACATAATCCATTATGTAAACAAACTGAAAGAACAAAACCACATGATCATTTCATTAGACGCTGAGAAAGCATTTGACAAAATTCAACACCCCTTCATGATAAAAGTCCTGGAAAGAATAGGAATTCAAGGCCCATACCTAAACATAATAAAAGCCATATACAGCAAACCAGTAGCTAATGTTAAACTAAATGGCGAGAAACTTGGAGAAATCCCACCAAAATGAGGGACTAGACAAGGCTGCCCACTTTCTCCCTACTTATTCAATATAGTTCTTGAAGTTCTAGCCAGAACAGTGAGACAACAAAAGGAGATCAAAGGGATACAGATTGGAAAAGAAGAAGTCAAAATATCACTATTTGCAGATGATATGATAGCATATATAAGTGATCACAAAAGTTGCACCAGAGAACTACTAAAGCTGATAAACAACTTCAGCAAAGTGGCTGGGTATAAAATTAACTCAAATAAATTAGTAGCCTTCCTCTACACAAAAGAGACACAAGCCAAGAAAGAAATTAGGGAAACAACACCCTTCATATTAGTCCCAAATAATATAAAATACCTAGGTGTGACTTTAACCAAGCAAGTGAAAGATCTGTATGATAAGAACTTCAAGCCTCTGAAGAAAGAAGTTGAAGAAGACCTCAGAAGATGGAAAGATCTCCCATGCTCATGAATTAGCAGGATTAACAAACTAAAAATGGCCATTTTACCAAAAGTGATATACAGATTCAATGCAATCCCCATCAAAATACCAATCCAATTCTTCAAAGAGTTAGACAGAACAATTTGCAAATTCATCTGGAATAACAAAAAGCCCAGGATAGCTAAAACTATCCTCAACAATAAAAGGACTTGTGGGGGAATCACTATCCCTGAACTCAAGCAGTATTACATAACAATAGTGATAAAAACTGCATGGTATTGGTACAGAGACAGATAGCTAGACCAGTGGAACAGAATTGAAGACCCAGAAATGAACCCACACACCTATGGTCACTTGATTTTTGACAAAGGAGCCAAAACCAGCCAGTGGAAAAAAGATAGCATTTTCAGCAAATGGTGCTGGTTTAACTGGAGGTCAGCATGTAGAAGAATGCAGATCGATCCATGCTTATCACCCTGTACAAAGCTTAAGTGCAAGTGGATCAAGGACCTCAACATCAAACCAGATACACTCAAACTAATAGAAGAAAAAGTGGGGAAGCATCTTGAACACATGGGCAGTGGAGAAAATTTCCTGAACAGAACACCAATGGCTTATGCTCTAAGATTAAGAATCGACAAATGGGATCTCATAAAACTGCAAAGCTTCTGTAAGGCAAAGGACACTGTGGTTAGGACAAAGCAACAACCAACAGATTGGGAAAAGATATTTACCAATCCTACAACTGATAGAGGCCTTATATCCAAAATATACAAAGAACTCAAGAAGTTAGACTGCAGGGAGACAAAAAACCCTATTAAAATTGAGTTTAGAGCTAAACAAAGAATTCACAGCAGAGGAATGCCGAATGGCTGAGGAACACCTAAAGAAATGTTCAACATCTTTAGTCAAAAGGGAAATACAAATCAAAAGAAACCTGAGATTTCACCTCACACCAGTGAGAATGGCTAAGATCAAAAGCTCAGGTGACAGCAAATGCTGGCAAGGATGTGGAGAAAGAGGAACACTCCTCCATTGTTGGTGGGATTGCAGACTGGTAAAACCATTCTGGAAATCAGTCTGGAGGTTCCTCAGAAAATTGGACATTGAACTACCTGAGGACCCAACTATACCTCTCTTGGGCATATACCCAAAAGATGTCCCAACATATAACAAAGACACATGCTCCACTATGTTCATAGCAGCCTTATTTATAATAGCCAGAAGCTGAAAAGAACCCAGATGCCCTTCAACAGTGGAATGGATACAGAAAATATGGTATATCTACACAATAGAATATTACTCAGCTATCAAAAACAATGACTTTATGAACTTCATAGGCAAATGGATGGAACTGGAAAATATCATCCTGAGTGAGGTAACCCAATCACAGTAAAACACACATGGTATGTACTCATTGATAAGTGGCTATTAGCCCAAATGCTCGAATTACCCTAGATGCACAGAACACATGAAACTCAAGAAGGATGGCCAAAATGCGAATGCTTCACTCCTTCTTTAGAAGGGGAACAAGAATACCCTTGGGACGGAATGCGGAGGCAATGTGTAGAACAGAGCCAGAAGGAACACCCATTCAGAGCCTGCCCCACATGTGGCCCATACATATACAGACACCAAACTAGATAAGATGGATGAAGCCAAGAATGCAGGAACCGGATGTAGATCTCTCCTGAGAGATACAGCCAGAATACAGGAAATACATAGATGAACACCATCATTAAACCACTGAACTGAGAATGGGACCCCATTGAAGGAATCTTAGAAAGGACTAAAAGAGCTTGAAGGGGCTTGAAACCCCATATGAACAACAATGCCAACCAACTAGGGCTTCCAGGGACTAAGCCACTACCCAAAGACTATGCATGTACTGATCTTGGACTTGAACTGCATATGTAGCAATGAATAGCCTAGTAAGAAGTGGAAGGGGAAGCCCTTGGTCCTGCCAATACTGAACCCCCAGTGATCGTGATTGTTGGGGGTAGGGCGGTAATGGGGGGAGGATGGGGAGGGGAACACCCATAGAAAAGGAGAGGAGGAGTGGTTGGGGGAATGTTGGTCCAGAAACCAGGAAGGGGAATAACAATCGAAATGTAAATAAGTGATACTCAAGTTAATAAAGATGAAAAAAATTCCTGACCCTCTGTATATCCTCACATATCTAAACTGGCCCCCCGTTTTCTCTCCAACTTCACCCTCCCTTACAGATCCCTCTCTCTCTCTATTTCCAGAGATTATTTTCTTCTCCCTTCTGAGTATGACCAACCATACTTTTGTTTCTTCTTCATTCTTCTTGGGCTTCATATGGTCAGTGAATTACATTGTCTGTATATACTCAAGAAAACTGAAAAATCTAGATGAAATGGATGATTTTCTAGAGAGATACTAGGTACCAAGTTAAATCCGGTCCGATAAACCATCTAAATTGTCCCATAATCCCTAAGAAAATACAAGCAGTCAATTAAAGTCGCACAAACAAAAAGTCCCCAAGACCAGGTGGTTTAAGTGCAGAATTCTATCAGGCCTTCAGTTAAGACCTTATACCAATACTTCACAAACTATTTCCTAAAATTGAAATAGAAGCAACACTACCTAATACATTTTATGATGCCGTAGTTATACTGAAACCTTAACCATACAAAGACCCAACAAAGAAAAAGAACTTCAGACTAATTTCCTACATGAAGATAGATGCAAAATTTCTTGCAACACGAATCCAAGAATACATCAAAATGATCATTCACTATGATCAAGTAGGCTTCATCCTAGGGATGCAGGGATGTTTCAATATATGGAATTATATCAATGAAATCTACTATATAAAAATGGAATAAAAGCATTATACAGCAAGCCAATATCCAAGATCAAATGAAATGGGGAAACTCTTCAAACAATCCCACTAAAATCAGGTACAAGACAAGGCTGCCCACTCTCCCCCTCTCTATTCAATATAGTACTTAAATTTCGAACCAGAGCAATTAGGCATCAAAAGGAAATCAAAGGATACAAATTGGAAAGGAGGAAGTCAAAATATCACTATTTGTTGATGACATGATAGTATACATATGTGACACCCCCCAAAAAATCTATGAAAGAACTCCTACAGCTGGTAAACAACTTCAGTAAAGTGACTGGGCATAAAATTAACTCAAAAAAATTCATAACTTTACTCTACTCAAAGGATAAATGGGCTGAGAAAGAAATTAGGGAAATGACATCTTTTAAAACAGTCTCTGATGAATATTTAAGTACTTCTTGGCCATTCAAGATTCCTCTGTTGAGAATTCTCTGTTTATCTCTGTACAGGGTTATTTTGTTTGTTGATGTCTAATTTCTGGAATTCTTTACATATTTTGTATATTAGCTCTCTATCAAATGTAGGTTTAGTGAAGACAATTTCTACAGTGTGTAGTTTACTGTTTTGTCCTAATTGTCAGTAGCTTTCCAGTCTTATGAATTCCCGTTAATCAACAATTGATCTTAGAACCTGAACCACTGGTATTCTGGTCAGGAAATCATCTGCAGTACCAATGCTCTCAAGGCTATTTCCCATCTTCTCTTCTATTAGATTTATGTATTCAGTTTTAGTTTTAGGTCCTTGATCCACTTGTACTTGAGGTTTGTGCTGGGTGATAAATATGGATCAATTTTCATTCTTCTACATGTAGATATCCAATTATACCTAATATCATCTGTTGAAGATGCTTTCTTCTGTTGTATGATTTTGGCTTCTTTGGCAAAATTATGTAAATATCCATAGAGGTGTAGGCTCATTTTCAGTCTTTCATTCTATTCCATTGATGAACCTCTTTATTTTTTGTACTTCTGTTTCTTTTATTTTTCAGTATTGCTATTGCTCTCCTGGAGTTTTGTTTTTTTCTTATGAAGTTGAGTATTGTTTAGTCAAGATATGTAAAAAACTGTTGCACTTTTGATGGAAATTGCATAGAACCTATAGATTGCCTTTTGAAAGATGGCCATTTTCACTATGCTAATTTTAATAATCCATGAGTGTGGGAAATCTTTTTGTTTCTAATTTCTTTCTTCAGGGACTTGAAGTTCTTGTAATATAGATATTTCACCTGCTTGATTTGACTTACACCAAGACATTTAATATTATTTGTTGTCAGTCTGTGTACTGGAAGGTATTCATAGAGACCTCTACCCTGGCCCAGTGGGACATTTCAAGCTTGGAGGAAGTGCATGAACAGGGATCTGGAAGTGCCTGATCTCTAAGACTTTTATCATGAAGGGACATTGTATGTTTCCAAAGGGTTTTCAGGTCTAATGAGATATTCATGTTTTTTTTTTTTTGTTCGATTGACAGTTTGTTTATATGGTGGATTACATATGCATGGGATGAAGCCTATTTAATCATGGTGGATGATCTTTTCAATGTGTCCTTGGATGACCTGTTTTGTTTATTTGTGAGACTGGGGTATTGAAGTCTCCCACTAACTATGTGTAAGGTTTAATGTATAATTTAAGCTATAGTAATGTTTGTTTTATGAAAGTGATTCCCCTAGTATTTATGGTGTATAGATAAAGAATGGAGAGTCCATCATGGTAGACTCTTGCTTTGAGGATTGTAAAATGGACTTCTCCATTGCTTTTGGTTAATTTTGGTTGGAAGTCTATTTTGATAGGTATTAGAATAGCTATACTAGCTTACTTCTTTGTTTCATTTGCTTAGAAAATCTTTTTCTAATCCTTTACTCATAGGAAATATCTATCTTTGATATTGAGATATATTTCTTATATGTAGCCAAAGGATGGATCCTATTTTCACATTCATTCTGTTAGCTTGTTTCTTTTTATTGTGAATCGAGTCTATTGATAATGAGAGACATTTAATACCAATTATTAATTCCTGTTTTTTGTTGTTGTTAGTGGTGGTGCTGATAATGTACATGTGCATGCTCATGAGCACGCATGCACGTGCATGCATGTGTGTGTGTGTGTGTGTGTGTGTGTGTGTGTGTGTGTTTCTCTTTTTTATTTGTTGGTGTGATATTACTTATTTTCTGTATAGGTAGTTACTTATTTTCTGTATGTGTAGTTAACCTTCTTGTGCTGGAGTTTTCCTTCTAGTATGTTCAGTAAGGGTGTATTTATAGATAGATTTTGTTTCAATTTGACTATGTCATAGAATCTCTTGTTTTTATTGATCTATAGTGACCGGAATTGTTGCTGGGTATAGAAACGTGGGCTGGTATATTTGGTGCTTTTGACAATGAAGACTTTTGTCAAGGCAATTCTGGCTTTTAGTGTGTCTGATGAGAAGTCAGGTTTAGTCTTTTTGTAGTGTCTTGAACTTCCTGAACTTTTGTGGTTTATTATTTTCTTTGACCAATATATTTATTTCTTCTATCATGTCTTAATGACTGATATTCTCTTTTCCGTCTCTTGTATTCTATTGGCCAAATTTTTCACTACGTTGACTATACACATTACTTCATGGGAATAAATTATGAGGGTTCAAGAATTAAGTAAAGGACAAGAAAACCTCACCTTCATGTAGATGAACCCTCTCCAAATTCTTTTTAATCCCATTTTACTTACCCTTGCCTTCTATGGTTGCCTACTGTGCTTTATTACTATTACAGTCCACAAGGTAGACATTCTTAATTTTTTTTCTGATGAACATATTCTCACACTTCACCATTTATTTATTTATTTATTTATTATTTATTTATTGGCTTCCAAATGAATATGTTTTAATTTATAAAATATAAATTAAAAAGGTTTGAGATTACAATGTAATTACAATCCCTTACCTTTTCTCCTTTCAAGCCCTCCCATATATCTTTACTTGCTCTCTTTTACATTTATGGCCTTTCTTTTCATTAATTGCTATTACACGAATAAAAACAAACACTTAAATATAGTCTGTTCAGCATGTACAATATGACTTATATGTATTTTTTGAGGGCTCTCAATTTGATATAGGTTGACCAGTTATTAGGCTTTTCCTTAGAAACCTTTTTCTCCCAGAACTTACCATTTTGTGTTTAGGAAGAATTTCTTTCTGTATCTGATGTTGGTGTCAAACTTACTATGTAGCTCAGTATGGCCGTGCACTCACAGAAATGCTGTTTTTATTTTAGCCCTTTAATGTGCTACATATGGGTCAGCAAGCATGGCTCGGTGACTTGTAAAATTTTTAAACATTTATTTTTTATTTTATCTATGAATATCCATCTCTATTAATGTATGTATGTACATGTGTGCAGGTGCTGATGGAAGACAGAGCAGGGCATTAGATCCCCTGGAGATGGAGCTACTGTGAGCTGCCAGAAGTGAGTGCTGGGAACCAGACTTGGTCCTCTGGAGGAGCAGGAAATATTTAAATTTCTGAGCCAACTCTCCTCTCACATGCCCCTTAACTTATGAGAAATATATAAAATAGTTAGTTTGTGGGAACATTTAAGGTACATTTTGACTGTGAGACCACGGAGCTTTGTTTGTGTGAAGTCTACCTTCTTGGACACAAAGAGTATCAGAAAATCTGTGAGGGATATAAACAATCTTCACTGAAAATTTTAGGACATTAAAGAAATTGAGATAAAAATGGATCTGGAGACAGACATTGCTAAAATGAGCTGGAAAAATAGAAAATGTTAAAATATCTATGTTCTGCAAAGCAATCTTCAGATGCAGCTCAACCCCTAACAATTTTTAATGTTTTCTCTACAGAAATGGTAAAAAAGAATTCTAAAACTCTTACTGAACTAGAAAAGATGCTCAATAGTTGAAGAAATCATAAGTGAGGAACAAAACTGCAGGCACCATCATTTTTGGCTTTTTGACTCATGACTTAATGAAGTGTGGATGCTCAGGTGTCTCAGAGGAGATTCTTAAGTTGTGTTTCTCTGCCTCATGGGCACAGAAGTCCAAAAATCCTTTTTAGAAGTCAGTCCTATTTATACAAACTTTAGAATCATTTTTCTCTTTCTTCTGCAAAGTAGGTAACTAGGCTAAGTATCAATTTCATTCACTGCTGTACTTGCTTACTATTTCAAGCCTCCTCTTAAATTTGATTCAATAGTTATTAGAATTGAAAAATAATGTTATGTTACCTCAAAATAATTATTACTTTCAGTGTAAATATTATTTGTTGTCTGCTTCACTTTCACTAAATCAGAATAAAATAATCACAATGTATGCTATGTCATGTGGAAGTATCACCTAGGGAGGGCAAGCCAGGAGATAATGAATCACCTGTTTCTATAGGTTACTTATGTATAAGAAACCCATGAATGTTTCTCTTAAGAGGCTAGTAACAATAATCCCTGAAGGTTTGCCTGCTTTGATTAAGCCATTCTCCTCCTTATTTAACATGCTCACAAAGACACCCAACCTAATATTTTCTCCACGTGTTGGTTAGGCTACTTGACTGGTGTGTGCACTAATGGTTTTCATTGCAGAGTGTGTACATTGCATATTTCTCTATGTAAATAAAATATATACACTTTATGAAGTCCTCTTTGGATATCAGTGTTATTTATTGACCCTACATGGTAAATGAAATACTGATAAATTTATTAGGATGAAATTTTAAATAACTCAAGAAGTATTTGAAAATTAGAAAAGTACTTTGAATATTTTGAGCTTTTGACCCTTGTGCATACCATGCCCTTAGCAAATATTTCTGTACAGTAGTTTCCTGGCACATGTAGACCAGGATACATAAGGCACGTGTGTGCTGTGTGGATAACATATGGGACAAGTATTGTTTCTGGTCTTAATCAGCTGCACGAGACAAGGAGAGGAAATAAGAAGAAACATCTTGATTTCAAGTAGGTAAGTTTCACTGTCCTCTCTCCGCTATTTTCCACCACAGTGACGATCCTTTCAGGAAAAGGATATTAGAGTGGTCTGCATCTTTGATCCCAACTGATAAACACGAATGCCAGAACAGAGTTCTAGATAACTGATTATCTGATGGAAAAGCAAACAAAACAAAAATTACTCTATGCATTTTGCAATTGAAAAGCAGAATTCGGAACTGAGATTGCATAGGTACTGATCACTTGTTTTGTTTTAGGATTTATTGTAAAAGTATTAAACACATTGAAAGCAAAACACAGCGTGTTGTGTGAATGCATTTATGCCTCCTCTCACAATTCGTCCATCAGCCCTGAATGACTAGTGTGAGCGAGATTGAGAACAGTGTTGCTGCTTTAAAGTCTGCTTGAGTCATAAGGTAGAGCTTGAAGGCTGCTTGGTGGTTTGTCTGTTCTTCAGCTCTGAGAATGTTCAGTCTGAAGAAGACCAGCAAATCTGGAAACCACGCTGCAGGTGGAATGGACAAAGGGGCTGTGCATGTGTACTTTTTTTTTGAAAAGCGAAAACAAATGTTGTGTGAGAGCTTCCAACTTCCCAAAGATTTTGTATAGAAAGTCAACGTTTTGTACAAATAAACTTATGGAATATAGTTGATAAATTTAAAAGTCAAACTTCTAATGACAGAGACATTGAAAGCAATAATCTATCTGGTACTATAGTAACTTAAAGAGGAATATCTCCTAAATAAAAGATGGAACATTCTTGGCTATTGATTCACTGGACTTCCCAATACACCAAGTCAGTTGCATTATTAAATGGATTGTATGTTTATTTACTCTGAGGAAAAATTAAAAATTAGAAGAATGAATGCATTTAGAAGACATTTAGTAGTGATAGCATTATATCTGGTAAATATTTTACTCCTTAAGAACTGATTATAAGTATACTGTTATACTTCTATGAATATTATACCATACATAGGGAGATCAAAAATATTAATGTTTTAGTCAAAATGCAGTCAATGACATAACCAATCAGTGAGCAATAGGGAACAGTTTGCTTTAGTCTTTTCACTATTGTAAATCTTAGTTGTAAATGTACCATAAAGTTTGGAACACACTACTTTCAGTTTTGGCCTTAGAAAAGTAATTAAGCATGGAATCATTTAAATATGTCTAAACCGGACAGGTTGAAACATACCTGTTTTCTCATATTGATACAGGAACATCACATGTTTGAGATGACCTGGGGCTAGTCTTTGTATAGCAAAATATTTTCTGAAAAATAGCTCTCTCTCCCTTTTTCTGTCTCTCTCTGTATATATATATATTATATATGATTTTCTAAAATGCATATTAAAATATTTAAAAGGTACATAAAAAGATATGTAGAAAACATCTATTGGTTGAAGTGTGTGATAGGAACCATGCGTCATATGAATTTTGAAGTGTTTTCTCTACCTTTGCTTTTTAATTTCAATTTAAATATTGGCAAAATGAGATGTGATTTATGTTGCTTTGTAACATATTACATGAAATATTTAATTAACTTTATTCTTTCTGAAGCCTGGTTTCCTGGACGGGAAGGTAAATTATATGCATGCTTAGTTTTCCAGAACCTAGTTACTACATTATGCTCATACCCAAACAAAAAGTTTAGCAAATTTCTTCCCAAATACAGGGTGTTTTAAAGACAAAGATAAATGTTATTTATGGAAACATGTAAAATTTGTTGGGAATGAAAGTCAAAGTGGTCAAAAACCATAACCCAGTATCCACAACAATTAACTGTGGAAACAGATTTCTGCAAGAAAAAGAAAGTGAACCATATCCATCATGATGAGTTAGAAAAGTGTGTGTAAAGAAAGCAATAATGAAGGCTCAGGCACCAGTGACAATTGTGGACATCTGGGTTAGGTGAGAACTGCTGGAAAGATGGCAAGAAACAGTTAAATGCAGGGAGAAGTCAGAAAGGATAGTAAGTGCTATACCAATGAGGTTATAGTTCATCATGAAAACCTAAAAAGATGAAAAGAGTTAGATTTTGGCATTATCCTCTTTTTAATGGAATTAGGAAATTATGTGATAGGCATGATAAACTGTAAGAAGAAATCAATGTGAGTAAGAAAGTAAATATGCAGACAATACAGAATAAAAATGATCAGGGATTTAAGTCAAATGTCTACACAGAGAATGGAAAAAGGAGATAAAAAAGAAATGGAAATATGTTAGACAAAAGCAATAGGATTTAACTCAATAGAGAACAATGTGAGGAAGATGGCCAGAAAGGCCAAGTTGTGTTGTGGATGAATGAGATGACTAAAGAGGGGCCTTGGAGCGATGACTTAGCAGTTAATAGCACTGTCTGTTCTTGCAGCAGAAACACATTAAACTTTTAGCACTGACGTGATCGCTCACAGCCGTCCATCACTCCACTTCCAGGAAATCCAAAGACATTTTCTGATATCCCCATGCACAAGGCATGCATATGGTGTATAAACATACCAGTAGGCAAAACAACCACACATAAAACAAAAATACAAAGAAAGAGTATGAAATAATCGTGGATGTTTTGAAGAAGACTATGGAATGAAAAAATTTAAAGTGGTTAGAGGATTCCTAATTGATTTATGCATCAGAAGAATCTCTAGAGATCATTGAAACTGTGGAACCCCACCTAGAAGGAAAGATCTTTGAAGTTAAGATGTCAGGAAATTTGTCTAAGGACTGCATAACAAGAGAAATGTAATGGAAATAGAGAGGTGAGAACATTATTCATATTTTGAGGAAGAAAACACAGTATTTAATTCTCAAAACTTTAGATATTTATAATTTTAGTCAAAGAATGGGATTAATATGTGGGCTAAAAAAGAAAAGTATAGATAGTATTAAAAAAAGTAGTAAAAAAATTTTTCACATTTCCCTCAACAGGGACATTTCACAACTGAGATGGAGGCTCAAAACCACACCACTGTGACAGAGTTCATCCTTTTGGGGTTAACAGAGAATTCCACACTGCGTGTCATCCTATTTATGACATTTCTAGGGATATATGCTGTTACTGTAGTGGGCAATTTCAGCATCATCAGTTTAATAAGAAGCTGCCCTCAACTCCACACACCCATGTATCTGTTCCTTAGCCATCTGGCTTTTGTGGACATTGGCTTTTCCACATCAATCACACCTATAATGCTTACTGGATTCCTTGAACGGACAATAACACTCTCTGTGGCTGCTTGTGAAGCCCAATTTTGCATTGCAGTGACATTTGGGACAGTTGAGTGCTTCCTCCTAGCTGCCATGGCCTATGATCGCTATGTGGCCATCTGCTCACCCCTGCTTTATTCAATAAACATGTCCCCCAGGATCTGCTTCCTTTTAGTTGGAGCTTCCTATGTGGGTGGCTGTGTGAATTCATGGACATTTACTAGCTGTCTGTTGAGTCTGTCCTTCTGTGGACCAAATCAGATAGATCATTTTTTCTGTGATTTCCCTGCCGTGTTGAAACTTTCTTGCTCTGATGTCTCCATTATTGGAATGATTCCTTCTATCTCTGCTGGAACCATCATTGTGATCACAGTGTTTGTCATAGCTGTCTCCTACACCTACATCCTCATCACCATTCTGAAGATGCGCTCCACTGAGGGCCGACAGAAGGCCTTCTCCACCTGCACCTCTCACCTCACTGCAGTCACTCTATACTATGGAACTATTACCTTCATTTATGTGATGCCCAAGTCAAACTACTCTACTGAACAGAACAAGATACTGTCTGTATTCTACACAGTAGTGATCCCCATGCTTAACCCACTCATCTACAGTCTGAGGAACAGAGATGTAAAAGAGGCTCTTAGGAAGGCCATCATCAGAATATTTCCATAGACTGTAAGGATTTTATATATGCATGTCACTATTAGTAACTAGTAAGTTCTTCTCAACTGATTGTGTAAGTTAATGTCCTAAGTCTTTGCATCAGCTTTCCCTTCATATACTTGTATATAGTAAGAAGACATCTTGGGATCGGTCAAGTTATAATAACACAGCAATAATCATTCCTGTTATGAAATTATTGAATATGTTAAGATGTTTTATTTATTTTATTCATGAATGAAAGAATTCAATCTTGCCATTTTAAGTACATGATACAAATCAATTGCACAGGGAACCCATTCATTCTGAAAAAAAGTGAAATAAAGTGGAATTGTCATTTCTTTTTTTTTTTTGCAAACTGACTGTCTAGACAGTTAAAAATAAATGTTGATCCACCATATAATCATGAAGCAACAGAGATAAGAGATTAATAGTTAAATTCAGAAAATTAGAAGTTAATGGTTTTTTGTTTTACATTTATTTTGTATAATACATTAATTAGGTGGGCACTTTAAATTGCATTCATTTTATAGAGGTGGATAGCAAGCACTGGAGAAATCAGTCAGTTTCTCCGGAGAGATGTAGAGCCCTTCTCTTTGATTTTATATTTTATGTAACATGAGTGTTGATTCAATTCCTATATTGTGTTGTGATAAATCTAAGGTTGTGAGCACTGTTGTGATATCCAAGATTTGTCCATAGTAATCAAGCCTTAATAGTCTTTGAGGACAGTTCGTTTTGTAAAGACTATCTAGTTTATGCATGCCATAAGTAGGTTATACCTGGAAAAATTGGCTTTATTCCTACATTGGGGGAAATACAATTTTAGTATCATACTTGTACAAATTTGTTAGCATTCCACATGTATTAAAATACACATTAATATCAGACTTCTGACATAATGGTACATATAAAAAATTGGAAGACCGTTTTATAAATCAAAGTATTTTGATTAATGCTTCCACATCAATCATAAATCTGGGTCTATGAAGAAATTAGGATTTAACATCTCTTTCCATATAATAACCCAGAGATGATGCTACAGGTTACAGTACACAGTTTTACTGTACATAGTATCTTTTTGCCTGACACATTTATGACCTCATCATCAGTCTGGAAAAGCTAAAGTGAAAACGGCTTTCATGTAGGAATTGCAGAGAGTAGACTTAAGTTAGTTTTATTTCCTTTTAAAGAAAGATTTAGAATCTGATTCCCCATGGCAATAGAGCTAGCGATATCAGGACTTAGAGATACTATTTTAATAACTAATAGAAAGAAAAATATTGGATGGGGAGGGGAACACCCATAGAGAAGGGGAGGGGGAGAGGTTAGGGGGATGTTGGCCCGGAAACTGGGAAAGGGAATAGCAATTGAAATGTAAATAAGAAATACCCAATTTAATAAAGATGAAAAAAATTCTAAAAAAAAAGAAAGAAAGAAAGAAAGAAAGAAAACTAGACCGAGAATTCAGAGCATGAACGAGATAACGTGTCTTAGCTTTTCTCTCTCATTCACTCACTATGGGCCTTGGTCATCTACTAGAAAAATGGGCAGATGAAATAGAAATTGTTCCTCATTTCTACAATAATCTTGTTAGGAGGCATCGTAACTTTTTTGTAAAGATGAGAAATATGTTGTCCAATGTTTTTAAGTAGGTCACCCGAAGATGAGGCACTGGGGTTCAATGTTCTTGCTGGATAGCTTGTATGTGTATCATGCTGCCACTGATTTACTATTCTCCATTCTGTAAAACTCTATTTCATTATGTGAAAAATAGACCAAAGATGTTGACCTTGAAAAAAAAGAAAGAACAATATTTATAATTTACTAAGTGAATTTCAGAGTACAATACTAGTCAGAAGAGAATACAGAACAAATAAAAATTATACATAGAAATGCAAAATTATGACAATGTTATTCCAGCCTTAAAACTACTCATATCTTAATATTTATTGCATTTAAATGAATACAAAAGTCAAGGCAAGTAAATTATGGAAAGGACTTGTCACACAGCAAAAATGAGAACCTTGTGGCTGTTCTCTGAGAAATATGAGAACATTTCTTCTCTCATTCATGGAGAATAATCCTCCTGTTATAAAGAAAATCTCCACGAACAAGTCAAGTTTCCTTTCCCTTTAGTCAGCACCTTGCAAACAGGAGGGTTATAGTACTCTAAGGGCTATTCTGTCAGGGATTTTGGAGACACATCTGTTCATATGATCTTAATATTTATTAATTGTCAGGTATCATGATGTCAAGGAGAAAATTAAGCCATTGTCTCACCTAAAATAATCCATATACCATATTGAAGTCCTACGTTTCTTTACCCAGAAATGTTTGGGCTTTACACCTATGATTTAAATAAGAGAAAATAAAAAATAGTACTCAAGTTGCTCAAGAATTAAGCCCAAAATCCCTGTGGTCAAAATATGTGTATCTCCCAATATTGTTTTTGAATACAGTTGAGGCAAGCAGGATTTTATCTAAAGAGTCATGGTAATATCCACAGTAAGGCCTTTCAGTGGGCCAGCCTGTAAGTGAAGAAAAATACCCTGATGACTTTATGTTAAAGAACATAATCAATTGTGTGGCCAGAAAATTATTGTGTACAATAGAAGGAAGCATATTCAGATGCTTGGCCTTCTAGAACCACACCAAAGAGCAGTAGGAATCGTGATTGATAATGTGAACCCTCAGTACATTTAAGGAAGGTTGCATCTAGTGCAAATGATTTAAACATTTCATATACTTGGCTTCTCCCTTTCTTGCTAGTGGAATGGCAGTGCTTAGATGCTACAGCATAGATTCTTAAGTTGTTAGATTATGAGTTAGGAAGAAAGAGGTCAAAGACACCTAATGAAAGGCTCAGCATTCTTATAAATTCTTGAATCATTTTATTCATCTTTAGTAAAATGAAGAACAAGTGAAACTAATCATTTCATTACTTCCTTTTCTGTCTTATTTCAGTGATGCTTTTCAATTTGACTGAAAGGTTAACAGAAAGTACTATGCTAGCACACTAACTCTACTGAAGCTTGTCAGGTTCTGTACATTGGATGTTCATTTGGGAAACAAATGTCTTCATTTTTAGTATACAAGCAATAAGTGTTTCAAAAGCACACTATAGACTGTGTATTTTCCATGGGGGAAGGCTAGCCAGACCACAATCAGTCCATAAGGCATTCAGGTACAACAAACTCATGAACTTATTTTAAAAAGTGACACTCAGTGAGGGAAAGGGAACTCAAAGAGTCTAGTTCTAGGAGATACACAGGCCCCCAAGTAGAAGGACAGGGTTACCAAACCACAGTCAACATTTCTTACCTAGAATTGTTTCTTTCTAAAAGAAACTCTGGGACAAAAAAGGAGAATACACTGAAGGAAAGGTTGTCACGTGACCAGCCCAAGTTAGCATTCATCTCATGGGGTAGTAGTGGGGCACGTCACCAAGGCCTGTACTATTACTGATGCTATGGTGTGCTTACAGACAGGAGCCTAGCATGGCTGTCCTTTAAGAGGCCCTACCAACAGCTGACTGGGATAGATGCAAATACTTAAACCCAACCAATGGACTAAAATCAGGGACACTTATGGAGGAATTAGGGGAAGGATTGAAGGAGCTGAATGAGATTATGACCCTATAAGAAGACCAACTGTCTTAAATATCTCAGACCTCTGGGAGCTCCCACAGACCGAGTTATCAACCAGGCAACATACACAGGCTGGTCAGAGGCCTCCCAGCACATATGTAGAAGAGGACTGCCTGATCTGGCCTCAGTGGGTGAAGATGTGCCTAATCCTTGAAAGAATTGAGGCCCCCGGCAAGGAGGATGTCCCTGAGGGGAAGTAAAGGGGGAGTACCCTCTAAGAACAATGGAGAGGGGAAATGTGATGGGGAACTGTGGGAGGGGGGACTGGGAACCAGCAATTGATGGAATGTAAATAAATAAAATACTTAATTAAATAAAAGAGACAAACAACAGTGGCCTCCAAGGTTTTGTCATGTTTGAGGAGAATCCCTTTTCTCTCATGATGCACATATACCCAGCCCCATCCTTACTATATACAGTTATTAAGATTCTTCCAATTATTCATTCTACAAAATGTTCAGCCTCTAGCAATTTAGACAAATTAATTGAATAACTCTACTTATGAAACCTTATCATAATTCTATGTAAACACTTTGCTCTTAAATGCAAGTAGAAGAATTTGGGAGGAAGGTGAATTATTTGTTCAGGAAGAAAGCAAATGAAAAACTAATTTTGCCCATTTCAGCATTTATCTTGTAGAAAGCATGCCATCGATTAGAGAGGCACTGCAATGGCTACTTGCCCACCTAGGCCAAGTTCACTTTAAGTTCACTTAGGAGAGTATGGATGATTTTTGGCAGCCAAAACCATTGCTGAGTTTAAAGAGCTAAGTCTATGAAAAGGCCATCAGAATAAAAGGCAGGCCTTTGGTTGGATTACATTTGCACTTCTATCCTTTCATAAGATCATAGATGACAGGTGCATTGAGAAAAGGGGTATTTGAGTGTTTGGAGTCTCTGATTCAGGCTCAGAAGCATTAAACCAGTGGAAAACTCTGGACTTTAAGTATCCAGTGGCAATGATAGAAAAATTAAGAATCAGTTAGTATTATTATAAACATGGATGGCTTAGTTAAGTACTGGGGAGGTATCAGACTATACTTGTGTAATGTGTAATCTCAGAATCATTTTGATTTGCATTTCCCTGATGATAAAGGATGTTGAATATTTCCTTTTTTCATTTTTATTAGTTATTTTATTTATTTACATTTCAAATGTTATCCCACTTCCCAGTTTCCCTTCCACACAGTCCCTCTCTTCCCCTGCCCCTGTTTTTATGAGCATACACCCTCATCTACCCACCTACCTCCTCACTCCTGCCTCAGCACTCTAGCATTCCTCTACAATGGGAGCCTCCATAGGACCAAAGGATTCCCTCCTAGTCGTGCCTGATAAGGCAGTCCTCTGCTACATATCCAGCTGAAGCCATGTGTACACTGATATGTACTCTTTGGTTGGTGGTTTAGTTCCCGAGAGCTTTGGGGGCTCTGGTTGGTTGATATTCTTGTTCTTCCTATGGGTTTGCAAACGCCTTCAACTCCTTCAGTATTTGCCCTAACTTCTCCATTGGGGTCCCTGTACTCATTCTGATCTTTGGCTAGGTGTTTATGCGTTTGAATTGGTCAGACTCTGGCAGAGCTTCTCAGGGGACAGCTTTACAAGGCTCCTTTCAGCTAGCACTTCCTGGCATCTGCAATATTGCCTGGGTTTGGTTTCTGTAGATAAGAAGGATCCCTTGGTGTGGCAGTCTCTGCATGGTCTTTCCTTTAGTCTTTGCTTCAAACTTTGTCCCTGAATTTTCTTTTGACATGAGAAATTCTGGATTAATATTTTTGAGGTGAGTGAGTGGCCCCATCCCTCAACAGGGGGTTGTGCCTATCCATTGGATATGGTCTCTACAGGTTCTCTCTCCCCTTTGTTGGGTATTTTGGCTATTTGGTATTTTCCTTCCTGTTAGGTCCTGGGAACATCTTGGGTCTCTGACATCTGGGACTTTCTAGTGGCTAACCCTAGTTACCTGTCCTCCACTGCTACACATTTCATTTCAAATTCCTGACCCTCTGTATATCCTCCCATATCTAAACTGGCCACACTTTTTCTGTCCACCTTCATTTTCCCTTACAGATTCCTCTCTCCCTCTACTTCCCAAGATTATTCTTCTCCCTTCTGAGTACAATTGTAGCATCCATACTTTGATGTGGTCTTCATTCTTCCTGGTTTTCATATGATCTGTGAATTATATTGTGTGTATATATTCAACAAACCTGGAAAATCTAGATGAAATGGATGATTTCTAGACAGATACCAGGTACCAGAGTTAAATTCAGATCAGATAAACCATCTAAACAGTCCCATAACCCTTAAGGAAATAGAAGCAGTCATTAAAAGTTGCCCAATGAAAAAATCCCCAGGACCAGGTGGTTTAAGTGCAGAATTCTATCAGGCCTTAAAAGAAAACCTAACACCAATACTTTACAGAGTATTTCTTAAAATAAAAATCGAAGGAACATTACCTAATACATTTTATGATGCCGTAGTTACACTGAAACCTTAACCATACAAAGACCCAACAAAGAAAAAGAACTTCAGACTAATTTCCTACATGAATATTGATGCAGAAATTCTTGCAACTCAAAGCCAAGGACACATTAAAATGATCATTCACCATGATCAATAGGCTTCATCCCAGGGATGCAGGGATGGTTCAATATATGGAATACCATCAATGTAATCTACTATATAAAAATGTAATAAAAGCAATATACAGCAAGCCAATAGCCAAGATCAAACTAAATGGAGAAACATTTGAAGCAATCCCACTAAAATAAGGTACAAGACAAGACTGCTCACTCTCCCCCTTTCTATTCAATATAGTACTTAAAGTTCAGACCAGAGCAATTAGGCAACAAAAGGAAATCAAAGTGATACAAATTGGAAAGGAGGAAGTAAAAATATCACTATTTGTTGATGACATGATAGTATACATATGTGACACCCCCCCAAAAATCTATGAAAGAACTCCTACAGCTGGTAAACAACTTCAGCAAAGTGTCTGGCTACAAATTAACTCAAACAAATTTGTAACTTTCCTCTATTCAAGGGATAAATGGGCTGGGAAAGAAATTAGGGAAATGATTCTCCTTAAAATAGTCACAAATAATATGAAATATCTTGGTGTGACACTAAGCAAGTTATCTGTATGATAAGAACTTTAAGACTCTGAAGAATATTTAAGTGCTTCTTGGCCATTTGAGATTCCTCTGTTGAGAATTCTCTGTTTATCTCTGTACCCCATTTTTAACAGGGTTATTTTGTTTGTTGAAGTCTAATTTTTGGAATTCTTTACATATTTTGTATATTAGTTCTCTATCAGATGTAGGGTTAGTGAAGATCATTTCTCCAGTGTATAATTTACTGTTTTGTCCTACTTGTCAGTAGCTTTTCACTCTTTTGAAATCCCGTTAATCAACCATTGATCTGAGAACCTGAGCCATTGGTATCCTGTTCAGGAAATCATCTGCAGTACCAATGCTCTCAAGGCTATTTCCTATTTTCTCTTCTATTAGATTTAGTGTACCCAGGTTTATATTGATATCCTTGGTCCGCTTGGACATGAGGTTTGTGGTGGGTGATAAATATGGATCAATTTTCGTTCTTTTTTATGTTTTTTTCCATCTTTATTAACTTGAGTATTTCTTATTTACATTTCGATTGTTATTCCCCTTCCCAGTTTCCAGGCTGACATCGCCCTAACCCCTCCAGCTCCCCTTCTATATGGGTGTTCCCCTCCCCATCCCACCCCCATTTCCCCCTTCTCCCCAACAATCACGTTCACTGGGGGTTCAGTCTTGGCAGGACCAAGGGCTTCCCCTTCCACTGGTGTCCTTATTAGGCTATTCATTGCTACCTATGAGGTTGGAGTCCAGGGTCAGTCCATGTATAGTCTTTGGGTAGTGGCTTAGTCCCTGGAAGCTCTGGTTGCTTGGTATTGTTGTTCATATGGGGTCTGTCTCGAGCCCCTTCAAGCTCTTTCAGTCCTTTCTCTGATTCCTTCAACGGGGTCCTGTTCTCAGTTCAGTGGTTTGCTACTGGCATTCACCTATATATTTGCTGTATTCTGGCTGTGTCTCTCAGGAGAGATCTACATCCGGTTCCTGTCGGCCTGCACTTCTTTTTTCATCCATCTTATCTAATTGGGTGGCTCTATATGTATGGGCCACATGTGGGGCAGGCTCTAAATGGGTGTTCCTTCTGGCTCTGTTCTAAACTTTGTCTCCATATTCCATCCCAAAGGTATTCTTGTTCCCTTGTTTAAAGAAGGAGTGAAGCATTTGCATTTTGGTCATCTGTCTTGATTTTCATGTGTTCTGTGCATCTAGGGTAATTCAAGCATTTGGGCTAATAGCCACTTATCAATGAGTGCATACCATGTGTGTTTTTCTGTGATTGGGTTACTTCACTCAGGATGATATTTTCCAGTTCCATCCATTTGCCTGTGAATTTCATAAAGTCATTGTTTTTGATAGGTGAGTAATATTCTTTTGTGTACATGTACCACATTTTCTGTTCATTCCTCTGTTGAAGGGCATCTGGGTTCTTTCCAGCTTTGGGCTGTTATAAATAAGGCTGCTATGAACATAGTGGAGAATGTGTCTTTGTTATATGTTGGGGCATCTTTTGGGTATATGCCCAAGAGAGGTATAGCTGGGTTTTCAGGTGGTTCAATGTCCAATTTTCTGAGGAACCTCCAGACTGATTTCCAGAGAGGTTGTACCAGTTTGCAAGCCCACCAACAATGGAGGAGTATTCCTCTTTCTCCATATCCTCGACAGCATCTGCTGTTGCCTGAGTTTTTGATCTTAGCCATTCTCACTGGTGTGAGGAGAAATCTCAGAGTTGTTTTGGTTTGCATTTCTTTTATGACTAAGGATGTTGAATATTCTTTAGGTGCTTCTCAGCCATTTGATGTTCCTCAGTTGTGAATTCTCTGTTTAGCTCTGTACCTCATTCTTTAATAGGGTTTTTTTTGTCTCCCTGCAGTCTAACTTCTCGAGTTCTTTGTATATTTTGGATAAAAGCCCTCTATCAGTTGTAGGATTGGTAAAGATCTTTTCCCAATATGTTGGTTGCCACTTTGTCCTAATGACAGTGTTCTTTGCCTTTCAGAACCTTTACCATCTTATGAGGTTCCATTTGTCAATTCTTGATCTTAGAGCATAAGCCATTGGTGTTCTGTTCAGGAAATTTTCCCCAGTGCCCATGTGTTTGAGATTATTCCCCACGTTTTCTTCTGTTAGTTTGAGTGTATCTGGTTTGATATGGAGGTCCTTGATCCACTTGGACTTAAGCTTTGTGCAGGGTGATAAGAATGGATCGATCTGCATTCTTCTACATGTTGACCTCCAGTTAAATGAGTACCATTTGCTGAAAATGCTATCTTTTTTCCATTGGATGGTTTTGGTTCCTTTGTCAAAAATCAAGTGCCCATAGGTGTGTGGGTTCATTTCTGGGTCTTCAATTCTATTCCATTGGTCTATCTGTCTGTCTCTGTACCAACACCATGCAGTTTTTTATCACTATTGCTCTGTAATACTGCTCAAGGTCAGGGATGGTGACTCCCAGAAGTACTTTTATTGTTGAGGATAATTTTAGCTATCCTGAGTTTTTTGTTATTCCAGATGAATTTGCAAATGGTTCATTCTAACTCTTGAAGAATCGAATTGGAATTTTCATAGGGATTGCACTGAATCTGTAGATTGCTTTTGGTAAAATGGTCATTTTTACTATATTAATCCTCCAATTCATGAGCATGGGAGGTCTTTCCATCTTCTGAGATTTTCCTCAGTTTCTTTCTTCAGAGACTTGAAGTACTTATCATACAGATCTTTCACTTGCTTGGCTAAAGTCACACTGAAGTATTTTTTATTATTTGGGACTATTATCAAGGGTGTCTTTTGCACGGAGCCATATTGGATTTGGGCCTAGCCGCTTTTTGACTGCATGGTTCAAAGTGACTCTGGGCTGTTTGGCCACAGAGACTCACCCCGAAGATGACTGCCATAAGTCTTAAGATTGTTGGATA